>NW_017306298.1:1633292-1708797 GCF_000935625.1 Nanorana parkeri
TATATAAAAAAATCTGAGCAATTTCTATTTTTTTAAAAATATATATTTTAAATCTGAGCAATTTTTAATTTTTAAAAAATATACATATTTCAAATGTGAGCAATTTTTACTTGTGTTTAATATATATATAATAAATCGGAGCAATTTTGTTTTTTATTATTTTCTTTAAAAGCATTAAAAAAAATTGCATTCACAGTCCTATGTCTCTGGGTAGCAGTCATACACACATTTTAGCTTTGGGCAGACATGACTATAAACATTTTTTTACATAGCGGCAGGGGTTACTTTGTAATTTCACAGTTATTTTCATCAAACTTTTTAAACTAATACCCTCGTGATCCTGCTCAGGCACTTCCTGGTACAGGGTGACAACCCTATGTTCATGTCTCCCATTTGCGGTCCTGCGTAGTCACCCTATCTCATGTACGTCCAGTGGTGACTATAGGCGGCTTGTTGCACAGTCATGTTCTGCTTTTTTTTTTTTTTAAATACGAGCAAATTTTAGAATAAAAAAAAATTCCCTTGAAAAGTACTAAGAAATTGTAGAGAAAGACCATTGCATTTGTCGCTGCCCTGAAAGGCGCTGACAGCCCTACGTCTCTCGGTAGCAGTCATACACACCTACTAGCTTTGGGCAGACATGAATCTTTAAACATTTTTTTACATAGTTTTAGGGTGATGCAATTTTACATTTTAAACACGTTTTACATTTTGCATTTTTACATCTGTTGTTTAAAAGTGTATGCAAACACGTTATTTTGTAACTTCACAGTAATTTTCATCAATCTTTTTAAATCAGCGGCTTTCGTTATACTAATACCCTTGTGATCCTGCCACGGAGGTTCTTGTTCAGCCACTTTCTGTTATAGGGTGACAACCCTGTTTTCATTTCTCCTTATTGCTGTCCTGCGTTGTCATCCTGTGTTGTCACCCATGTTTTGCCTGCGCCCCTGCTGCCCCCCCCGGTTGTTACGCCACTGCCGAACGCAGCCGAGTGAATTACCCAGCCGAAGTGAAGTGAGCCAAATGCTGTTCGGCTATTCACTTCAGTCTTGTACGGCTGATTTCAGCCGTACATCGGCTAAAATCAGCTGTACATTGACTAAAATCAGCCGCACTTCAGGTAAAATCATCCGTACATTGGCTAAAATCAGCCGTACATCAGGTAAAATCAGCCGTACATCAGGTAAAATCAGCCCTACATCAGGTAAAATCAGCCGTACATCGGCTAAAATCAGCCGTACATCAGGTAAAATCAGCCGTACATCAAGTAAAATCAGCTGTACATCAGGTAAAATCAGCCGTACGTCAGGTAAAATCACCCGTACATCAGGTAAAATCAGCCGTACATCAGGTAAAATCCACCGCACATCGGCTGTCTTTGGTCAGCCGAAGTGCAGAAGGAGTTCAACTCAACATCTGGATCAGCTCACTCGCTAGTGCCGAACGGCAGTGAGTGAATAGCCGAATGCCGTCGAGCGGCATTCGGCTCGGCTATTCTGCTTGGTACCGTGGAGGTAGCGAGCAGAATAGAAAAAAAATAAAAAACTTGAAATATATTTTAAAAATGTAAAAAAAATAGAAACATTAAAAACTAAATAAAATATTTTAAATAAAAAAATAACAAAAATAATTTAAAAACAAAAAGCCCCACGCCGACCGCATGCGATGGAGTCCCGGCGCATAACAAATGCCAGCAAAAGAAAAACAATTGGGCAGAGCTAGCGGTGACAGCTTGCTCTGCCCAACTATTTCCTATGGGCTGACACCTGCCAGAGTCTTCTAGCTGATCCCGGCCAATGAATAACAACTGGGCAGAGCCGGCCGTGACATCACGGCTGGCTCCGCCCAGTTGTTATTGTTTATTGACATCAGCGTCCCCAGGTCATTTGGGGACGCCGATCTGTCATTACAACTGGACGGAACCAGCCGTGAGATCAGTATTCAGTATTATGAATACCTCGTACAGCAGCCCTTCGGTTCGACTGAACCTCAACTTCCTGTGCTCTCTGCCTGTGAAAGAAAATCTCACACTTTGGGTTATCACCAGAGCAGGAATAGATGGGAAATCATCCAATGGGGACACTTGTTCTGGTGACTTTGCTGACCACCAGGGATTTCCTTTGCTTTAGAGGAATGTCCTTTCACTTCCTGTTGTGGCCATCAGACAGGAAGTGATGGGAAATCTCCCCAAAGAGACACAGATGGCCAAAAAAAGTCTGATAGGGGTTACTCTATCCAAAACTAAAAAACATTGTCTTTAGTCCTACTTTAATTGGCCTCTCTGTGACTGGCCTCTGACAAGTTGCCCGGTTAGACACAAACACAGCCATCGTCACCCTCGTTCTCTACTGATTACAGTCAACAAAGTTAATGAGTGAATTACCTTAAACTGAGGACATGATTTGAGGCTTGTTCTCAGAATGGCTGATGTGTTATTGAGATAAGTATCATCATTGAAGGAGAAGTTTCGAATTCCTCCATTAATCCCCCTCCTGAGGCTGTTTTAACTTTTACCTTTTCAATAAAGCTGTAATTAAAATTCAAGGTTTTTTCTTTTTTCCTGTGGGCTGTGCAACCATTATGTTCATCATGATGAGTATGCAGTGAGTGTGCACGCCGTGAAAACAAACCACAATACTGTTCCTGAGTTGCGCACAAGATCATATACAACAACGAAAAGCCCCCTCTACTCCATCCAATAGATTGGTCATTAATAATACACAATTCATAGACACACCAAGAAGGAAATTGCTATAAAGTCCAGTCTTGCAGCTTCTGAGATGAACGAGGGGATCGGATGTGAAAACTAGAAGACATAAACAGGAGAGTGCGAAGCGACTTGCATTTGCATACACCATTTAAAGTGATATTAGTCATATTGTTTTTAAAGGAGAACTATGGGGTTAAGGCTTTTCCCCATAGTTCTCCTTAGGGTAACGGGAGGACACAAACTAGCGTCCTCCCGTCACCCTAAGCTCAGTATACCGCGAGCTGCTGCCCGCGGGATACTGTGATGCCGCAGCTGAAGCGGATCCCGACAATTGTGCCGGGATCCGCACAGCTGCGTGACTGACAGCTGGCTCTGCCTATCTAGAGGCAGAGCCAGCTGTACCTGCCCCCTCCCCTCCCCGTTCCGCCAGTCAGCGCTGGCGGATCGGAGTGGGGAGGGGGGAAGCCAGCCCCTCCCCTGTCACGGCAGAGAGCCGTGACAGGATCGAGAGGTGAGCGAACGCCGGTATGTGTTCGCTCACCTCCCAATCTACTGAGCCGACCTGTGACAGTCTCATTGTCACAGGTCGGCTAGAACTAAGAGGTGAGTGAAAAGCACTCACCTCATAGTTCTCCTTTAAGCTATTTCAAATGCCAGGGATCTCAACCTGAAAAGGTAATTTCAGGGAGGTGCCCTCCTCATTTCAGGGAGGTGCCCTCTGACCCCCCCTTTCGCAGGGGGGGGGGAGCACCCCCCTGGAATAATGGCAGATAACAAAGAAGCTATTGCTTCCTGTGCTATCTGCTGTGTTTTTTTTTTTTTAGTATTCTGACAGCTGCTGCCGTCAGAATATATATATAAAAAAAAAACAGCATAGGAATGAATAGCTGGATTGCTATTGGCTATTTCAATTTGCACTGGCCAATAGCAAGCTGGCTACTGCACCCGCCCTCTGCTGCAATCAATCAACAGAGGAGGACCTGATGGAGAACTTCAGGTCCACCTCTGCTAATTGACAGCAGTGGAGGGCGGGTGCAATAGCTAGTCAGCTGTTGGCTATTGCAAATTGAAATAGCCAATAGCAATCTAGCTATTCATTCCTATGCTGTTTTTTTTTTCCCCTGACTGACGGCGGCCCAGATGTCAGAAAAAAACAAAACAGTTATCATCACAATGGGTGTCTTTGTAAAGTGGACTACTATCATCTCATTTTGCTGCTATTATTAATGGATATATTTTTTTCACCTGTCTGTAAGCACTTCTAATTGACACAATTATATATATTGTATCTAGATATAGAGCACATTTGAGAGCGCGGCACATTATATTTATAATATTAACCTTTTTAGGGTGATGAAGGGGATACACTTTTCTAGCAATAGCATCTTGCATTTGCTTACACAACTGTGGAGAGGTGAGAGGAAACAGAAGGTCAGGTATACAGCACTTGCGCTTCATTGCTGGCACTAAACCCCCGGCTCTACTTCCAGTGGGATATTCTCCTGTGATTGTGCTAGCGGTTTCCATCTACTAGTCCCTTCTCTCTTGTCATGCTATTGGACAAGGCTTCCATTCATGACTGCATTGATTGTACTTCTTTCACACAATAACAAAGTATTGCTACACTATGCCGGTGCGCATCGAATGGTCAATTTGAAGACTTTGGTGGTCATGTTGGGGTAAATGCCAGATGGTCAAGTTGCAGACTTTTGGTAGTCATGTTGGGGCAGATGCTAGATGCTCAAGTTGCAGACTTTGGTAGTGACGTTGGGGTGGAAGCCAGATGGGCAAGTTACAGACTTTGGTTGTGATGTTGGGGTAGATGCCAAATGGTCAATTGACTTCAATGCACCGCCACGCCCCCTCCCGCCCCAGAACGCAGGGGGAAGTTTGGTGAGCGATTGCGGTGCGTTCCAGAAGCTCCCGCTCTGGAAAGCACTGCAATTGGTGTGAACAAGCCCTAAGAGATTATGCTTTTATGTAAATCCTGGTGCCTATAGAGTTCTTGGTTGTGTTTACAAAAATATGACAAAGATCAGCCCCTACTGCTGTAATGTTGCAGTCTGATCACTGGGGAGAGAAGAGACTAAGGCAATGCTTCCTTCTGCCTGCAGTAAACCGATGATAATAATCTCAGCCTAAGTAAACTCGCCTGGCTGGAGATCAAGTACTGCTTTTTATAATAACAAGAAAAGTTTATTTGGAAAAAATGATACTGTTGCTATATTTTGTGAAATGTCAGGAATTTATTTATGCAGACTTGTAAAGTTACTGAAAGGACCACTTTAAACTACAGTACGTAGCCTTTGGTGTGACTTACCTTGCCTCAAGTATCCCTTTATATGAACATTTTTTGCTCGTATGTCTTTAAATATGTATAAATGGTCTCAGAACAAATCCCTTATGTTTTTAATTAAAGGAGAACTATGAGGTGAGTTATTATCCATAGTTCTAGCCAACTTGTGACGATGAAACTGTTACAGGTCGGCTCAGTAGATCGGGAAGTGAGCGAACACATACCGGCGCTCACTCACTTCTCGATCCTGTGCCGGCAGAGAGCCATGACAGGGGAGGGACTGGATTCCCCCCTCCCCTGTCTGATCCTCCAGCTCTGACTGGCGGAAAGGGCGGGTACAGCTGGCTCTGCCTCTAGATAGGCAGAGCCAGCTGTCACTCACACAGCTGGGTGTATCCAGACATAATTGTCGGGATCCGTTCTGGCTGCGGCGTCTCAGCTGTAGCTCGCGGTATACTGAGCTTTCGATGACGGGAGGACGCTAGTTTGTGTCCTCATGTTACCCTTAGGAGAAATATGGGGAAAAGCCCTGACCCCATAGTTCTCCTTTAATAAATCATATATTCTTAAATCAGTTTTGATTTAAAACATTTTTTAAATGTATTATTTACTCGCACTTTGAACTGTTATTATACTTACTTTTGCACATTGAGGTACCCCTTCAACCCATGAGAAGTACACAGTCACACATACCACTGACTGAGATTTTGGCTGTATCTGTCTTCTCTGTGATATACTCTGTGCTCCTTTGCTGGAAGAATTCACCAAGTTTCTGCAAGAAACAGGAGGAAACCTGAGCATCCTTCGGGGACCTTTGTTCTATACCTAGTCCAGAAATCAAATTTGGTTTTAATTGTTAAATATTAAACATAACAATATTGTTGTTTTAAAAATGATGTGAGGTGCAATCTTAATATTTTATTAATATTGTGACACAGCATTAAATATTGAGAGTTCATAATTTTAGTTTTGTGCAATGATAAATTAGTAATATCCACAGAGACATTTCTTTATTACAGCAACAAGTCCTGAGCATTAAGCAGAGGAACACTTTGTTTTGACCATGTCAGGTAGTCTTAACCCATTCCGTTGTAGTTATGTGTTATGTGTTCCTAATGGCCTCCACTGTGTCTTGTAGACGTCTACCAGCATGTTCAACAGTGCAAAGTATGCTGAGAGCCATTAAAAGAATATACACTGTTTTCCGATATATAACATTTTCCAGGCACAATGGATTAGAGCAGTGGTTCTCAAACTGTGTTACCTCAGGACCCCCATTTGAAATTGGTCATTAAAGGAGAACTATGGGGTTAAGGCTTTTCCCCATAGTTCTCCTTAGGGTAACGGGAGGACACAAACTAGCGTCCTCCCGTCACCCGAGGCTCAGTATACCGCGAGCTACAGCTCGAGGTATACTGAGACGCCGCACTATACCGCGAGCTGCTGCTCGTGGTATACTGAGACGCCGCAGCTGAAGCGGATCCTGACAATTATGCCGGGATCCGCCCAGCTGCGTGACTGACAGCTGGCTCTGCCTATCTAGAGGCAGAGCCAGCTGTACCCGCCACCTCCCCCGTCCGTTCCGCCAGTCAGCGCTGGCGGATCGGAGCGGGGAGGGGGGAATCTCTGCCGTGACAGGATCGATAGGTGAGCGAACGCCGGTATGTGTACGCTCACCTCCCAATCTACTGAGCCGACCTGTGACAGTCTCATTGTCACAGGTCGGCTAGAACTATGAGGTGAGTGAAAACCACTCACCTCATAGTTCTCCTTTAAGTTGTGACCCAAGTCGCAGTAGTGCGTGTTCCGGTGCAAGCGATCGAACTGTGGGTGGGAGGTGCGTTCCAGAGCGGTAGCTGCTGGAACGCACCGCAATCGCTCACAAAACTCCCCCCTGCGTTTTGGGGTGGGAGGGTGGTGGTGCATTGAAGTAAATGGCACCGCAGCCACGCCCCCCTGCCGCAGTGCGATCCTCTAAAATAGGGGGCTGGGGCAAAAGCTCATCATTATAGTCTTTTTAATTCCCAATTATGCTACAATACTTACAGACAATAGCCGGTCAAGCCATGCCTGTGATGGTGTCATGTTTTACCTTTGAAGATGATGTGGTGTCATGTTTTACCTATTATTAGGTCACCCATAATTGTGTAACGAAGTTACACCTTATTCTACTGCCCTAAGAAATAAAAAAAAAAGCAGACTTCTAGAAGGAGATAGATGAATAATAGGAACAACCCCAAAAAGCACCTAAAGGCTCTGAAACCAGACCAACTAAAAATATGAACTAAAAGCTTGATCCAAAAAGGCAGCAAAGGAAAAGGGCTTATCACCAGTTCTGTTTGTTGTCTCCCTGCATCCAATCTTTCCCCTATTAATGATTAAATGATGGGCAGTACAGCGGTTTAGTGGTTAGTACTTCTGCCTTGTAGCAATATGGTCCCTTGTTTGAATCCCAGTCAGGACTTTGCATGCATTGATTTCCTCCCAGACTCCAAAAGACATGCTGGAAGGTTAACTTTTTAAACTGGCCCTGTATGTATGCACAATAGGGACCTTAGATTGAAAGCTATTTGGGGGCAGGGACTGATATGTATGTACAGTATGTAGTATGCAGAAAGGGCTTTGCTTCCTCATTTTTGGAGCCTCTAGTGAAGAGGAACAATGAGCAGCACAATAGTGATATCATTAAATCTACTCCAAATCTCTTGAGACTATTGGTTAGAGGCAGCAGTGCCTTAGATGATCACACACTAAAGATAGATACGGTAGCTATAGAGGCTGTAGGCACAGGAGTGCCCATTTATACCAGGCAATGCACTGCTATTTTTCAGGGGGAATTCCAGACCAAAGGTACATTTTTCAGGATACTGCCTATAGGCTGGTTTAACATATCCAGATATTCCCTACAACACACCAAAGTTTTACTTTTTGGGTTCAGGTCCATTTTATCATATTGAAAAAAATCTGTGATTTACACAGACAGATAGATTGTTAAAGTGAAGGAATATTGGTTAAGATTCCTTTAAACACAATGTACACCAACACTAAACCTAAAATGAGAAAAACACATTTTGCAGATAAAGTAACAATAAAATTCAGTTTGTAGTTTAATAAATCATGTTGCAAACGTAAAAAAAAAACAAAAAACAAAATAATATTCCTACAGTGTCTAAACAATCTTGGATAATTAGGTTTAATTCAAACTAATAGGAATCGGATGTTCATTGTCCCTTCCCACTTGGGAATTAAACTCCATAGGCAGTGAGCAGGCCCCGTATGTGTGTATTGCTGCCCCAATGCTAGGAACATATTCCTTTTGTCATGCTATAAAAGGGGTCAGAAGGCCTACCAGCGACAAACTGCGGCCTCTCTTCCCTATAAAAACTTTCCCTTCTTGCTCTGCACATTTGCTGATGTAACATAACCTGCAGTTGAACTTGTGCAAGCTCCAGCCTCAATGAATGGAACATGTCGTACAGTTAATGTCACCCATTCATAATATCTGATAATACAAAAAGAATCAGCCACTTATACACACACACTGTATGCAGACACTCATGGGTGAATCATTTCTCCAGGGAAGCATTTTTAACAATGAAACATGGTTACAAACTAATTATCTAACCAAATATCTGATTAAAACACTTTAGAGTTTAGAGTTAAACAAATTAAATAATCACTATTGTATATTAGTTTAGGCAAAGTAAACAAAATATAAATAAAAATGATAAAATAATATAGTATTACTTTAATTGATAGTAATAATTCTTTCAGCTTGTAATATTGATATTGGTTGATTATGTTTTACGTTTTAAACCCATGAATGTGTATAATAATATTAAAGTAGGTCTAAACCCTAGCCGGACAACCATGATCTGCAGCACAGCCACAGTCTCTGCTGAAAGCACAGGGTGACAATTCAGGAAGGCAGTTGGGAGATAGGAACAGAACATTGTCACCCTACAAAAGGAAATGCTTGAACAAGCATCTCCTTGACAGGCATTGTTTTAATGAAACCTAAAAAATTTAAGTGTATGGAAATTACTTTTGACATTAAATTAAGATTGTAAAGATTATATGAGTTTTAGAGTTTTTGGATAATAGTAATAATAATCTAAAAAGAAAAAAATGAACAATACACGTGCTGCTACTAATACTGTCACTAGTATACTAGTTTTCATTTGCACAACATTTGCACAACATTTGCACAACATTTGCACAAACATTGAATCACCCATGTCTTCTCTTCTATCACCCATTCCTAACACCTATTCTTATGCCCATAGTCCCTATCCCATCTCCGACCTTTAAATAAATTGCTTTTGAGATTAAATAGATGATATCATACTTTTGAACATATTTACTTTCTTCCTTTATTATAGTCGGCACTAAAAAAAAATCTCAAATGTAAATATAAAATATTGCATTTTAATATTATGAACTTTTCAATACAGCCAACATTAGTCTACTTTTCACATCATCAGCATGGCTACTTTTAAGCTGTGATAAACCTGTTTACAGAACCTCAGTGAGTTATGAGAGCAGTGACTTGTTCATTATCAAAGTCTATGGTTTCAATCAGACAAGAGGAGCTGGAAAGCAAGGTGCTCTGCTGTGCTTTCTCTTCAGATAACTCATAGTACTCTGGGAATCCTTTGTCATGCATTAAATTATTATTGTTAAAATAAATATTATACACGTAAAAAAAAACAACAAAAACCCCAAACCATTATAGATTCCTTTAATAATTTACTTACCCCTAAAATGAATCCTACATATGTAATCTCCCCCAAACTTTAAACTTTAACACTCGCTCTAAAATTAACTGTTAATCTTTTCTAACACTTACCCTTTACTCCCCATATACTCCTTAACAATAAAGGAAAACCGGACATTTTGTTACAAGTTGTTCCTTAAGTCATGGCCCCACTCCCCTTAGTGCAGCCTTACCTGGCCTGATACTTAGCTTTTGCACATTTCAGCAATCTTCACAATGCGGCCCTGCCGGCACTCTTACTACATAAAACATCCCTGCTAGGTCCTTCTCATTCTGCACATGCACGCCGCAGTCACTTTCATTCCTCTGGGAAGAGCCATACTCGGCAGGAATGAAGTGGACCAGGAGAGCACACTGTCTGAAGAAAGGTTGTGCGGCTTTGGAAAGGACTACACAGTGAAGATCACTGGAACAGGAGCGGAGGTAAGTATCAGACTACGGGGGCTGGTCACTAGGGGGACCGAAATCTTAAAAAATTCTACATCACAATTCCAAAGCATGCATTCCATGGACTCCATTTACTTCCATGAAAAGCCTGTCAACAGGTTGGCAGTTTGCAGACATGCTTACGGTGGCACATATGCATGGTTTGTATGATACAAATTTTTAAAGTTTTTAGGAGAGAGACAATACAGTGCTGGCCAGGCAGCACATTGAGAAGTTCAAGCTGGAGGATTTATAGGTAAGTATAATATATTACAAAAAAGGTAGGGCAGGTGAACGTGACCACAAAATGAAAAATGCACTGAAGTGCACTTATCGTTTAATACTTAATCCCAAAAATCTCAATTTATGAAGGGGTCTATTCACTAGCAGCCGACGGTAGCGAAGTGAATAACCAACCCGAAGCGAAGTGAGCCGAACGCAGTTTGGCTATTCACTTCAGGCTTGTACGGCTGATTTCAGCCGTATAATGGCTGAAATCAGCCGTACATCGGGTGGCTTCGTGTGGCTTCGGGTCGGCCAAACATGCCCAGCATGTTCGGCCGACCCGAAGTGCAGAAGGTGTTCGACTCAGCCGATCCAACATCTGGATCGGCTGAGCCGAACCTCCAGCAGGCTACTCGCTGCTGTTCTGCCTATTCTCATAGATGCCGAACAGCAGTGAGTAAACAGCCGAATGCCGCTGAAGGCTCGGCTATTCTGCCTGGTACCTCTGTGGTACCGAGCAGAATAGAAAAATAGTTTAAAAAGTAGAAAAAAAAATAGAAAATGATTGTGCGGAGCTACCAGTGACAGCTAGCTCCACCCAACTGTTTTCTATTGGCCAGGCGATTCTGTTGCCATCAAAAATAAATAAATAACACCATAGGAATGCATAGCTAGATTCCTATTGGCTATTTCACTTTGCAATAGCCAATAGCAAACTAGCTATTCCACCCGCCCTCTGCTGCTGTCAATCACCAGAGGGGGACCTGATGGAGAACAGCAGGTCCCCCTCTGCTGATTGACAGCAGCAGTGGGCGGGTGCAATAGTTAGTTTGCTATTGCAAATTGAAATAGCCAATATGATACCTGGTAACCAGGGATGCTGATCTCTCTGCAAGTGGCCGGAGCCAGCCGTAAGATGACGGCTGGCTCCGCCCCGCTGTCAGAAGCAGGCTGTCGGCCGGCCGCTCGGCCAGCTTCGGCTTTCACCTTGGCTCAGTCGAGCCGAGTCATATGCCTTCGGCTCGAATGAGCCGCTCAGCCAACTTCGGGAGCTGTACGGGCTATAGTGAATAGCCCATACAGCAGCCCTTTGGAAGCTACGGCTAGATCCTTCGGCAGCTTAGTGAATAGACCCCTAAGTGATATGTCACCACCTGAGCTTTTCTGTAGAATTTCCACCTAACACTACTATCATTGTGGTTTTTATTATATGAACAATAAAACAGCATAAATGAAATATACAAATATTTAATAATATTTATAAATACTATCCAGATTTTGCTATATTTGAAGGCAGTCACAGTTACTTAGAGACACCCTTAATTATGGAAGGGCATAATAAGTATGGTATAGTACTAAATTACAATTATACAATTGTCACTAGTAAAATAACTGTTAATAGTATTAATATTTCTACCGTGTCATATTTTTGTTCTGTATTTTACTATTATTAATTCCTGTTAAATAAACCTTACTAAGTTATTGTACCTTTTTACACGACTAAACTGCTGGCATGATTCCTATTTACAGAGCATTTATATAGCTAAGAGTCAATAGTTTGCTCTCCATGCATTGCGTTGCTTTGCAGAGTGCAGAAGTATTGTGTAAAGCAAGCCGTACACACTTAGCAAGTGTTTGAACCTTCACCTCTCTTCCAATGGAGCGCTAGCACCACCAATTGGCCATCAGACTTGAACAACATCCCGTGTTAAGAGGCAAGGAGAGGTCTCCCCAGGTCCTTCTCCAAGTGATGCCCCTGTCCTGCTCTCTGCTCAGTGGTCTTCAAACAAATGCTACAGACAAAGCGACAGACTACTTATTGAAATGCTCCAAGTGACCACACTAGACACATTGCTCTTTATTCTACCACTGGAATCTACATCACTTTGCAAAGCAATAACAATAAAATCTCTTTCAGATTCAATTATGCAGGAGAAAGTAGTTAATTGCCACTTAACTGTAGTTTACTATAACAAGTTCTTTTATCCCACCCCCTCCACCCCCCCAAGGTAATTGTGAACTTTTTTTTTACTTGAGGTAAATTCTAACTTTTAGGTATGTTCTCTTATGCTAATATAGGTTTCAAACATTTAACAAATATTATTACATATTCCCATAATGATCAGATTGTTCATTTATTTTTATTTATTTAATTAATATATTATTTATTATTAAACAAATGTATAGTTAATAAAATGTATTATGCTTATACTTTTGTATATTTACTGTAAAAACATAAAAAATAAAAAACTATAACCATATTAATATGCCTTTAAATTACATTAAAAAAACCAGTGGAAAAAATAAGCAAATAAATAAGTAAATTAATCACAACACTTGTTTTAGTTATACAAAAAATAAATAAAGTTAATAATATTGAATAAAGTCCATAAAATAACTACTAGAATATACAAATTAGGTACAATGTCAGGAGAATGGTACCCAACATTTCTATTCCATTAGCATCGATGTAGAAAACAAACGTGGACTGTAGTGCAGCGTGTTGCGGTAAAAGTCTTATTTAAGAAGTATTGGAGGTGGATTTTAGATGTAGTTTTATTTGATTTTTTTCCCTTTTTTCATCCCTTTTTTTCAGAAAAACATTGCGCATCAAACAATATTTAACAAAATGCATCTGCACACTTTTAATATATTTTTTCACGCTCCCCTTTTATTTGCCTTTGGTGACTACCCTTCAAAAAACATATCACAACATTTAACAACATATTCCTATTAAAATGTATGAGCTTATGTTGGCAAAGTCCTCAGCAAAAAAATGTCAAGCAATGTTAACTATGGATATACAGCAGATTGTGTTTAAAGAATTTCTAGTACCTTGTTTTTGGACATAAAAAAAAAATAAATCAAGATCTATTCACTATTCCTACTTTATTAAATATTTTTAATAACAAACTTTTGGTATTTATTCACTACAGATGTGCTTGTTTTAAAACACAGTTTTTTAACTACATGCAAGGCATACTCTAATTTTTTTTTACAAGTATATAAAAGTCAATTGCGAAGGATTTGCCTATCTGTTTTTTTGTGATGGGTAAGTACTCCATACACTGAAACACCCCTTTTTGTCATTTCTTTGGGAACAAGTTAATTATAAATGGAATCCATGAGTATATCATTCAAAGATGAAAGACCCTTTTTCACAGTAAAAGCACATTTAAATTAGGAGAAAATTGACTATCAATGGAAAATGAATGACAAAGGTACCAAACGGAGTCAACTTGTTCCTGCCTCCTAGTAATGAGCAATACTAGGAAAAAACTCTTAAACTTGGGGCTATAAGAGAAGTGGGCGTTGACACTGTTTTAGGATCGGGCATATTCATGAGATGGTTTCCTTACAATTAGACTTTATTTTCTAAGCCCACCGTGACTCTTTAATGAGCTGGGCACAAACGACATGCTCATGACAAAACTCCCACGAAAAGCAGGTGTAGGTGGCCCAATCTAAAAAAGCACTGTCAATATTTTTTCATCATATGATATTTTCACACAGTCATGTTGTACCTTTCTCAATGTACAAATGAATTAAAGATACAAAGATATCAGGAAACATTGAAGCACCAAATAAAATAAACTCTTATTTAGTTTGACAGCACTCTCAAAAATTACAATTTGGTAATTTTAAAGAGTGGAATCAAAAGCAATACATATATTCAAATCAAATAGGAAATATAAAAGTACACCACTTAAAAGGCTCAAGTTGTATAAATAATATAAGGCCCCATTCACACTGAGCGGATTGCAAATCGCGCGTTTGTCCCGCGATTGTCATTTTGTGCGATATCACGCTGTTTTCCCGCGCGATATCGCACAAATGATTGCATTCGACCGAAGGCAATCGTGCAACATCCGCGCCAAAAAAGGGTCCTGCAGTAGCTACGCGCAACAAGCACAGCTCTGTTGACTTGCATTGGAGAGCGACAGCGAGCGATATTGCCCGGAAATCCGCGCAATAAATCGCTCAGTGTGAATGGGTCTTAGAGACAACTAAAAAAAATAAATCACATGGAGTACTCACATGGATTTGATAATTACAAAGCAATGAGACAAATAATAAACACTATGCAGATGTCAAGACATTATAAATCCAAAAACACTCCATGTTTATAAGAGCCTTTCACGATTTTCTCTACAGTTAATTCATTGTTGATTCATTTTTTTTTTTATTCATTTTTAGTGAGGATGCTGTGGCCACAAGGTCTGTCCCTACATATGGCCAAACTTAACTATGGTGTGGTAGCATCCAGCACGCTTTCCATGGGGGAAACCAATGACGAAATTTCATCCCTCTCCTTCTACTCAGAATCATAGCAAATACCTTTTCTGTCAACTCCAAATAGAAAAAACACAATTATATATATTCATTAAAAAATAATTAATGATAATATGATTTAATTAATACTTATTAGTGGCTAATAAGTATTAAAAAAAAGACATGTATCTGCAAAATTACACATACCTTAATACTACCTTATATCAGCCTCCAATGATACCCTGCAAAGTGGCCCTGACACTGGAAACAGAAAGGTCAGCACTCAGAGCGTTATTGCTTTGCACGGTGCTTTTATTTTCCAATTTAAACATATTTACAGGAGGTGAGCAGAGTGATAACCCTATCAGTACCCCTTTTTTCTTTTACTGTGCAAGTACAGGCTGGGGACAGTTTGCAGACCAAGCTGCCAAGAATATTAAATTCACTGACCCTTTCTGTCTGATAGGGGTTCCTGGTGCACAAGAATGTCTGAATGCATTAATACAATTTATCTGCCTGACGTTCAGCTTGAAAACTGCTGCACCACCCTGGAAGCTTCCTAAGTATTGGGCTGATCAGAATCAGTTTAAGTATATACTTGGTCAAAACTGTTTTTGTTTTGTTTTAGCCAGAGTATGGCAGGCTTAGAACCCCTGTCAGTTTATTCTATGCTGTGTAGTTAAGCCAAAAAGAGCACCAAACACCAAAGTCTAAAGTGCCCATATTGTGCTGCTCATGCAGGCAAATAATTCCCACTGACTCTTCTCCTGTCTTAGATCTTTGTCCAGGAGATTTACTTTGAGTCCAATAGACATTTTTGAGAAAAGGTCTATGATATAGCCCTGATATAGGGGAGATTTCTGTCCCCCAAAACTTTCATGTTGTAACTTGGGGAAATAATAAAGAACTTTGGACTATTAAGCCATTTGTTTGGCACTCTTTTTGGCCCAACTACACGTGGTCTTGACAATTTTGATGACACTGTTTTTGCCTCCTAAACCCTCACGCTCTGTGCAGAGCTACTGGACTCAAGCCATTAGGCTCAACTATTGACTTTATTCTGCATGCTAAAGATAATTCTCGAGCACCTCACTTCTACTTTTCTTTGTAGTTTATTGTTTGATGTCTGTGTCCCTTGGGGAGATATCCCTTCACCTCATGTCCCATAGATGAAATATGAAGTGAGAGGAAATTTCTACAAAGTGAGGGAAATTTTCCGTCTAAGCTCACCAAAAACAATACAATCTGACTACAATCAATGTGCAATCAAGATAAAATTTACCAATACTATGTAAAATGAAGACCTACCTAAACATTTTTTAATTCATTTGTATCCAGCCAGGCAGGCCCTTGGACTACATGGTTATTGATAGATCCACGGGAGATTGTACAGGCAGAATGTATGTGGTGAGCTCTAGACTGTTGTCACTGATACAGATGTCCCCACTGGAAGATTTCCCCTGACCTCTTGTTCTAGTGACAACTATAAAACTTCAAATTTCCCATCACATGTTATGATATGATGACAATAGTCACCAGAACAAATAAAGAGACTAAATCTCTCCTGTATTCAAAACTAAAAAAATGAAAACGTTTTGGCTATACATACTGGGGGGGGGTTATCAAAAATGGAGCAGACAAAATCTGGAGCAGCTATGCATGGCAACCAATCAGGTTCTCTCTTCAGTTTGTTCAGTAAGATTTGAAAATTAAAGAGGTTGCCATGCACAGCTGCTCCAGAATTTGTCTGCTCCAGTTTTGATAAATTCCCCTCTGTATATTTTATGAAAACTGTAGTAAGTAGTCCTCGTAGGATGCAATGTATGCTACATATTGATGGCTTCCTGATGGCCAATCAGAATTCAACTTAATGCAGTGCAGTCTCTTGCAAATTCTGTTTCGTACCAGAGATGGCTTATAGCTATGCTCATCTTTCCTTCCAATTAACTTCTATGCTATTACAAAGCAGATGACAACAAAGAATGGGCATCTGGAATCTGATGCCCCAAGCCTTGTCTCTGTAACACAGATCCTATAGATCTGTAAAGATGACAACGCTGTCTTTTTAACACAGAACAAATGATTATGATAGCATTGTATTACACTACAACGAAGCATCACTCATGGAATATTGCTATAGTAATATTGTATCACCGGTACTGCTCTGAAGACTGTGTATTCTCTTTAAGCAAATGGTTTGCAAAGCATCCTTTGGCCCTCCCAACTTTGTATAAAATGGCTAGTTAATAGATCTTGGCACTGAAAGACCATTTGTTTCATTGGTAATAGTCAGGCAATTACTTTCCTTTCAAGATCATTAAACACAAATCTGACTTGTATTTTAATAGGAGAGCCGGTGTATTTAATGGAGGACAGAAAATGCTTCTCCTCTAATAGATAAATGTTTATATTATAATCCAGAGGGCATATTAGGATATAGGACAAGTATGGTGGCTTAGAGCTTAGCTGTGTGGTGTTGCATCTTTGGAGTCTGGATTAAATTCTTTGCTGAATTTTGTTTATTTACACTAGGGCTGCAACAACTAATCGATAATAACTGATTATGAGAATAGTTTGCAACTATTCTTATTATCGGTTAGTTGGGAAGGAGAGAGAGAGAGAGAGAGAGGGAGAGAGGGAGAGGGAGAGGGAGAGGGAGAGGGAGAGAGAGATAGTTCGTATTTAATACAACTAATCGATTAGTTGAAAAAATAATCAAGCAACTAATTGATTATGAAAATAATCGTTAGCTACAGTCCTAATTTACACGTGTTACCCTTTTACATATTGGTAAGTCATTTGGATTCCATTAAAATTAGATCTAGTGTGTTTGAATGTGGTTGGAACATTAGATCATAAGTTGCTTTGGGGGCAGGGACTAATGTGAGTGACTCAGTGTTTTCTGGAAAATGCTGAGGAATATTTTGGAGTTTTTAAATAGTGTAAATAAAATTGGCAAAATACAACAATCTTTATTTAGCCAATTCTAACCTTTTATAATACCCTTTAGCAATATAAGTAATTCAATATGTCTAAATGGTTTTGTATTTTGTTAATTATTCAATATTAGCCATTAACAATATACTTAACATTCTCATCATTCCTGGTCCTGATAGAAAGTGTGGGAAACATAAACCATGGGATTTCCATTTGTTGGAGGACATTTGCTGCTGATATACAGTTATGTGATAATGTAAGTACACCCCCAAGGAAATGGTTGACTTTTTAAACATATTTGGACAGACAAACATCAGATTTTCAGTGCCTACAGATAAAGGTGATATACTTGAACAAATAACACCTAAAATTGGCTTGGTGTATTCGTTCTCAAAATCTAACTACCGAAAGTGCAGATTTGTTACCTGGAAAAAGTACGTTTTTACAACATTTACCACCTTTTCAAATCAATTAAATTAGAATTGTGTGTTCCAGATTAGGTGCCAATGACTAAAACCTCCATAAGTAGTGTACAGTTTGAACATGTCTAATTTAAACCTCAGATATCTAGGATTGGATGTTCTGCTTGCTATTGATGTGTGTGGTGTCATCATGCCAAGATCTAAAGACCTCAGAAAGAGGGTTGTAGGTGCCTATGGGTCTGGCAAGGGATTTAAAAAGATCACCAAATTATTTGAAATCAATCATTCCACTGTATGGAATTAATTTATAAGTGGCATAGATTTCAAATGACTACTAATTTGTCCAGGACTGACCAGCCCATCAAACTCTGCCCAAGAGCTGACTGATGCCAAAGAATCTTCAAGAACCCCAAAATGTAATTGTGGGATCTGCAGGCAACTCTTGCAACATTTGCTGCACAAAGTGCAGGCATCTAGGCACAAATGTAATCTGTATGGTAGGAGTCTGTGAAGGTTCTCATTCATCCAGGTCATGGTATATCTGTAAAAAATAGGTCAAGGCAACTGGACTTGCTGTATTTTTCTTGAAGACATTTCACTGGTCATCTAACCAGATTTCTCAATTCAGAAAGTATGGGAGGTGTGCCAGGAAACACCTTCGCTATTTAAAAGAACATTACAGCAAGATTACAGTCTTCCATTGAACATATAGACAAAAACCAGGCCTTCTGCGGACTAATGAATCAAAGATAAAGATGTTTGGCCACAGTAACAGTAGACATGATTTTGGCATTTCAGTCATTGAGACTATGAGACAATCTGTCCGAACGTTTAGGTTGGACCAGAAATGGATGCTTTAATTTGATAATGGTTTATACCACACTTGCCAATTCACCAAGGAAGGGCTAAAATAAGAAATAGAGGGTTACAGACTGGCCTATTTAAAGCCCTGATTTGAATCCCACTGAAATGTAGAGATTTGAAACGGGCAGTTGACTCACTGTCAGAGACTGGTGGGCAATTGTTCAAAATGTCTGCAAGTCCAGCTTCTGAGGCCAAGGGTTTCCTTACTTGTTCCACAGTATAACATTACATATATTGATATTTGTGTTGAATAATAGATTGTGTTTTATTCAAGTATATCACATCTATATAAAGAAAGAAAACCGGGGAAAAAGGAAGGGAAGGTTCAGGCACAAAATATTCAATTACTTAATTGGAATGTGGGTCCCCTACGAGATAGTTACATAAACAAGAATGATTCCCCTATTCGGGGATCCCACCATTCCTACAAACAATAATATGGATAACACCGATATTATAAATGTAATATATATTTAATGAGTTTAGAAAAAGCTAAAAATAATTATCCTATAAGACACTACATTCTAGACATAACATCAACAAATAAAACATGTAAACATTCAAATGACTGCATCCACTTGTTGATATATAGAGTGGGTATATGTATAAAACTTCATCCATAAGAAGACATGTCAGAAAAAAGAGGGAAAAATTGGTATATTCAGACGAGAGACGAGAAATTAGACACCTGATGAACCATACACAGCTATTCAGTCAAGGCTATGATTCACATCAACCTTTGCACCTAGCCGAGGCATCATCTACACCTCCTGGTAGCTGTGTGTCACCTGTTTGAAACAAAGTGTCTTCGGATCGTGAGTTATATTCATTCTTTCACACTCAGCCTGATCACTGTTTCAAGGATTCCACTGGTCTCCCAGGCTGCCGCTTGGATTATATCCTTTCTCTGTGCTACTATACAGCTATAATCGGTTCCCTCTTTTTCGATCGAGGGCGATTCATATACTCATTTAGGAAATATTCCACACATCTGAACATTTGTCATCTTCAGAACTCACTCTCCAAACCTGAATATACCAATTTGTCCCTCTTTTTTCTGACATGTCTTCTTATGGATGAAGTTTTATACATATACCCACTCTATATATCAACAAGTGGATGCAGTCATTTGAATGTTTACATGTTTTATTTGTTGATGTTATGTCTAGAATGTAGTGTCTTATAGGATAATTATTTTTAGCTTTTTCTAAACTCATTAAATATATATTACATTTATAATATCGGTGTTATCCATATTATTGTTTGTAGGAATGGTGGGATCCCCGAATAGGGGAATCATTCTTGTTTATATCACATCTATCTGTAGTTTCTAAATGAAGACCTAATGTTGTCTGTTCAGATATGTTGAAAAAGTCAACAATGTTCATGGGATGTACTTAATTTTTCACATGACTGAACAGATAGATAGATAGATAGATAGATAGATAGATAGATAGATTGGTAGACAGATATTATAACATGGCAGACTAAACTAGTAACCACATAATCTTGCTATATACAGTAATGCCTCAATGTAGTATTTAAATAACATAGATAATTACATTTATTAGCTTCTATATGTAATTACTGAAGTAGAAGTGAGACCAAATCTCTCCTCTCACTTTTGAGGCCTCAAAAAGCAGCGAGGTCTACTATCTATGGATCTTCTCCACAGTTTAAAGAGTTCTCTGGGCATAGTAAGCATTTGCTTGTGGTCATGATCATTTCCCTCCTATTGATTTATAAGCCAGAGGGATGGCATGGCATGTGCAATGTTTTCAGGAGACATGATCCTGACATTCAAAGTGACATTCTGCTTTAGAGGACATTTCCCTTCAGTTTCAGTTTTGGTACGCACACTTTGGAATAACATCCTAGGAGGCACTTCTTACAGATACATTACACATGTAAACAAATCTGCAGGGAAGGAGGCCAGTGACTTGGTACTGTATAAAAGCTGTGGGGTTATTTTTCTTCTTGTAACCGTGCTAATCAGAAACTTAAACACTCGGAATACACATTGAGGGAGGCTTTGCACATAGGCAAGTGTTCCTATGACTGGACAGGACCCTTTGGCTCCAACAGTAGAAATAAAACCTCAATAATGTTCCTGTTTTGGCAGGGCATTCCTTGTTTGCAGATCTTTTAAAGGATAGAGTTAACCAAAAAGCTCAAATTTGGAGGAGGTTCGGCTACCTCAGAGGTAGGATGTTAATATTACAATTCGATTTGTTATTGTTAACAGGAAGACTGACATAGATGTCCTCACAACTGAACCTTTACCCCCAGAGGTTTCTATTATTTCTTCTTGCCATTAAAGGATCACGATCATTAAAAATGTTGAAAACTGTAGTGGCTCATTCAGGATAATCATAGTATGCAATGTATGTATTTAATTTTTTATTTATATTTTTTTCCACATTCACAGGCAGATTAAGCGGTTCACAAAACTTACAGTGATGGGATTGGGGCAACTACACATCATGGGGCCCCATAGCAAAACTTTGGGACCCCACAGCCAACTCTCTCTGTAGCAGCTGGCAGTGTCAACTGTGACAATACGTAAGGGCTGCAACCAACTAATTGATTCATCGATAATGATAAATAATGAGAATAGTTGTCAACTATTCTCATCGATTAGTTGGTTGGATCCCCTAGCTCTCTCCTCTACGCTGGGAGGAGGGCACAGCAAGCAGTGGGCAGGTGCAATAGCCAGCCTGCTATTGGGTTTTGCTATTTGAAACGGCGAATAGCAGGCTGGCTATTGCACCAGCCCTCTACCTGCTGTATTTACATTGAGCTGCCATCTATGGAATCTTGCCACTGGCAGCTGTCATTCCCCGGCTGAAGCTATTCAAGCGCCATGTGCTTACAATACAATAATAATTTTTTAAATATAAATAGGTGGGAAAAAATAATTTATTTCAATGGCAACCCACATCCGCCTTCCACTCACAGGGTGATCACCAGCACTGGAACGCACGGTACCGCAATGCCGTGCGTTCCAGTGCAGTGCGATTGCAAAAAATAGGGATCCCACATTTTTCTACTATCTCACTGAGACCTTGGTTGGAACAAATATCTGCAGAGGAGCAAGTAATAAACGCTTGGCAACCTAAATACCAAAAAACTCAACTTTCCTTTACTTCCTCATCTCTATAGACAGAATTTATGTATAATTTGCCATAGTGATCGTTATTTTCAATCAAATGATTTTTATAGGTCTTATTGGCTCCAGTATTAAACACAAATTACTATTATGGTTCAACTTTCAACTGCCATTTTATAGGTTATCTTACCTTCTCAGCAATGCTTTTATAGCCAATCAGAAGGTATCATTTTTATTGCGATAGTATTGTGAACAAAAGGGTTGTGGCTGACTATGAGGTCTAGGGTTATATTTAGGGGTTCAGCTGGGCTTAGAGTTAGTGGCTGGGATGAGGTAAAGTTTGAGGTTTAGAGGTTAGGTTGAGGTGGAGGATAGATTTAGTGGTGGGGCTCATATTAAGGATTAGTTTTAGGTGGTGGTGTCAGTATAAGGATTAGTTTTAGGGTTTAGGAGTTAAGTAGAGTTTTATCCTATATGGGTGATAAATTAGCATTTCAGGGGTGATAAATATGTGGAGAAATACAACATGTGGTAGATGGGTCATCAGGTATTTAAAAAGAGGGCTACAGTTGCCAAATATTATGGCAGATGAATGATTGTAGGAAACTCTACATAAATTGTGACAAACGGACAATGTTAGCTGACCCTGTACATGTCCAGCTTTGCTTGCTAATGCGGTTGCTGCATGTGTGCGGCCCTTTTACTTCATTTGCCACAACCTTTAGCATGCTCTTTCCTACAAACATGTATTTGCCATGCAGATCAGTAACAGATCTCATCCTTACAGGAATTTTATCATAATTTGTAAGCCTCGATGGAGGGGGATTTTTACACCCCAAAAAGTTTTGTATAACAAAAGGTGTGGCCGTCCAGACTGGAGTTGATATCCACTTGCTTTATCTTTCTATTTAGTTCCCTCACTCAATGTACTCTTTTTCACTATTTGTTCTGTGCAAACAAGCTACCTATACATTTGCTCACACTCAATGGAATTTGGTTTGTGCATAAACATATATCTGTTTTTCTGACTTGATTAGAAAACTAAGGGGCCAATTTATACATTTTCATTACTGCCGTAGGCTAGGCAAATGCTGTTCACATGGCATTCTTGCCACTAGATGGAGCTGAGGAGCATAGGAAATGCTATGGTCCTCACCTTATCTAGTGGCAAGAATGCCGTGTTAACTGCATTCACCTAGCGTGTGGCTGGGCAGAAGATTTATAAATCAGCCCTGAAGTGTGTAAGATAAACAGTGGGGGCACCACACTATAAGTCATTAGTTCATGTGGTGAAAATTCACTATGCAAAAAATAGGCAATCAAAAAAAAAAAAAAACATTATTTGGAAAAAAAACATTATTTGTGCTTGCATGCGATTGGGTGATGGAAGTCAGCAGAGCTTCACCTCATTCACTAAGCTAAGGGAAAATTACCTTGCAAAGTACAAGTTCCTTTGCAAAGTGAACAGCCTTCTTGTCTTTAGTAAATCAACCCCATGGAGTCCAAAGAAAATCTGAATCAATTTATGTTAGAGTGGACAAGACAGCCAGAGCTTTTTGGGGGTTTAGACAATCCCTCTTCATCAGGGCTTATAAATGCTGTAGATGGATTCAATAGGGTGCTTTAATACTTATATGCATTGAATCAAGAGCAGTATTGGCAGCATTGGCAGGTCCTATACAAGGGAAAAATCCCCGAAACACATTGACTGTGTTGTAATACTATAATGATTATAATTTCCTTTGGACTTTATGACTGTTGATGTGGCGCTCCCTCTACTTCTCTTACACACTTGGACTTTCAAAACCCCCCATTGGAGGCACTACATTACATGTGAGCAGCCTCACCGTAGCTAGTCGATTATATTGGATGAACAAGTCACTCACATTTTGGAATATAAATAGGTGATCTAGCCGTCACTTGCATTATGAAATATAGACAGGTATTCTAGCACCTCCTATATATGTATTTGGATAAAAAAACTGGCTGAATCAAATTACAGATTTTTTGACAGTTCACAAATATGTACACTGATCGTGTATTTAGTTATTTGCCCACTCTGACAATTTAAGTTAATCCAACTGGTTATTGAAATAGGCCGTAAGCAGCTCCATGGACTGCTAAAACCAATTGTACTTCATCTTCAATTTGTACGACCCAAAACAGAAATAGAACTGAAGAAACGACTGTTGTCCATCCGTCTATATCGTTCTGTTGTTTCATTTCTATTGGAAGTAGATTTAGACCCCACTCTATACACAAAACAGAACACAAACCTAAAGCGAGACAAAAGAAAATAAAATGATATAGTTGAACATTTTGCAGAGTCCTACGCACGGCTGTGTTCATTTGAGCATGTGATTACCATATTAAACCAGTTATAGATCTGAAAACTTGCGGAGCTGGATTAGTTTCACTAGTATTATTTAGTATAATCCCAATGATTAACTCTGCAATTAATGACTAGAGATTCAGAGTTCTTTTCTTGAAAGGCAATTACCTCTGTGTCCCAGGCTTGCACCACTGCTTTTTTTTTTGTCAGGGAGGAATAAAAAGATGCAAATTTAGCTGCTTTGAAGAAAAAAAAAAAAGAAACCCTCAGTTACTAATTTATGGTTTGTTTCATTACCTTCAAATGCAAAACTTACATTAGTTTTAAAAATAAAAAGCTTTGCGCGACAAAACAATATTCTGCCAAAGGCAGGCGGCCCTCTTACATGGTAAACACATTGACCGACATTCCAGGTGCTACTAAGCCTCTATTAATTGCTTGTGTTCCTAACCGACTAGGCTTAGCTTTGTGTCAGTGAGACTGAGAACTAGCAGGACCTTTATTCCAATATGGAATTTAATTCCATATTGTACATTATGCAAAGGGTACAGCTTTCAGGAATTTCAGATTTGCCCCTTAGTCTAAAGCATGTATATTCAATATGTTATACTGTAAGTCCTGCCAAAACTTTTATTATTGATAAAGTAGAGAAGGATTAGAACCCCTGTTGGGTTTCCAGACTATCTGGGCTCCATTAGAGAGATTTCCTCTCACTTACTCTCTCCATGACATCAGTCTCCTCCATTTGATGAATACTGTTTGTCCATCTGAGCTTGCAACCAAATATTATACAGTGTTGTCAAGGGTGAAGCTTGTTATTGCAGGTTTTGGTCCCATGCTTAAAAATGTGCTCTAAAACTCTGCAGCATTGCTCTCACAGCATTGTCAGGTCCCTGACCTGTCTTTTCTGCTCTGCAGTTTAAGTAACACAGCTTGGTCATGGCTTGCCCCTGCCATTGATTTGACAGTGAAGGAACAGCAGCACCTGATAAGGCCTTCACTTGCTCTCTTCCCATATAGGCAAGCCTAATGTGTTAGAGTTGTTTGAATAACAGCACTGTTTAATGCAGGTGGACCTGACTGACTTACATTGCTACTTTTCCATTGTGATTCCTGCTCTTAAACGGATTGAAGCAGGTTACGGTACAACTTAAAACTACACTGAAGACTTTAGTGAATACAAAAATCTATTAAACTTACAGAGTTATTCACAAAAGCGTGAAGAGTTTGGAGAAGGCAGGAGAAGTGAACAATCTAGGCCAAAATAGCCGATTTGGAAAAATTCTCCAATTCAGCTCACTTTCCAGTTCAGCTATATTGTCCTAGATTGTTCACTTCTCCTGCCTTCTCCAAACTCTTCACCCTTTTGTGAATAACCCTGTTAGTTTCACGGCTGCTGATCTCATGCATTCCAGCAAAAGCTGCAAGACATGTCTCAGAGCGGGTTTCCTGATGGTGACAATGTCAAATATTTGTTGAAATGGCCACTTGTATTCTCCGCCAGAAGACTGTGTGACAATGCAGGGGCACAATTAAAGAAGAACTTTACCCATATCTGTGAAACAACAACAAATACCTTTAGAAATGTTTAGTAATGACAATCTACAAACACATACTTCTAGATAATTTCCAGCAGAGTGATACTTAACTTATATTAGTAACTATGGTGAAACTATGTTCACCGTAAATACCCAACCATATGCAAGGGGAAATAAAACAATAAACATGGTTTTTCTGTCACGTGATTGGACAATTACAAAGCAGCTTTGCTTTATTTACCAAGCCAACTGAACAGCTTCTTCTCCTTTGGGAAAAAACAAGTCCACTGTGTAGACATTTCAGTCAACCATCATTTCTATTTAAAAAAAATAATTTGTGCCGTTAGGTGCCACACTAGCATTCCAACAGTCTCTACTAAATAAGCCTCATCTGTCTTTTTTGGTTTTTAAATAAAGTAAAAAAAGCCCTATACAGCTTCTTTGAGAGGCCAAGTGATAGGCCATTTATCTCTTGACTCCCTACTTCAGTCCAAACTTGAACGTGAAGCAATCAATTGAGATACATTGTTGCCCGGATTCTTTTGTGAAACCACACATATCATAAAGTTAATTAAAGCTTTGTGCTCCGAGCAAAAAGAATGTTCCATTTGGCAAATTTAGAAACAGCCGGTTAGTTTCATCTATTACTTTTCCAGCCACCATCACTTGAGCCTATTCATGTTTCTCTTTTTATGAAGCTGTACTTCCCGTACTACCTGATAGCTACTAATTGCAGCTACTAGATTTCTGAATTGCAAATTTTCTGCACTGATAAAAACTTTGATTGCCTGTCAGCTACACATAGGGAAAAGATCGCCCGTGCTAAATGAGGTGTTCTACGCTTGGATTATAGTGCCTAATGAATTATTCAGAATAGAACGCATGAGCGGAGCAAACAATTTGAAGGGTTACTAGCAAACCGTAACAGTTCAACAGCCAAAAGAACAAAAGTATCAGCTGAAAATTAGACTAATGATTAAAAAATGTGTATTAATTCCACATTTGGAGAAAAAAAAAAGAAATGGCACTTTGATTTTAAAGGTTAATCATTATTTTCTGAGTAACAATCTCATCTTTGGGAAAACACTTAAAGTATTCCAAGATAATATTTAGGAATGTTCTGATCTGCTGTATTAATATGCGTTCATTGTTTTTCTCGGGAAAGTTGAATGTGTTTCCAGCGAAGCTGAGTAATTATGCTGCCAATACAGGGAAGTTTCTCGTACAGTTCTTTTGTGAAAATGGTCGTTTTTAGGGTAGCTTTGCATTCCTTTTGCTGTTTAGAGGAATTGCGCAAAATGAGAAACTACATAAAACAAAATCCAGAACATCGTAATTGGTCTTGACTTATTTCTACGTAAAACGGAATGGTAATTTTTGTAATTGCCCTTGTGATTATACTTTGACTATACAACACAAAACTTCCAAAAAGTTAAGGAATACAAAAATAACCAAATATGGCACACTAAAGCTGGCCATAAACCAGTAAAAATTAATTTGAAAAAAAGTTGTTTTTGGAAAATTCATCCAATTATTTAATAGTTAATGCGGTCAAATCGGCAATCATTTTCAACTGTAGTGATACAAATCGATTCTCGAGCAAACTAAATTTTAAAAGCAAATGTGGTTTTGTTTAGGAAACTCCATTCATACAACTGAATGTCAAAGTCAAACAAAATTTTAAAGAAGAGTTCCAGGCAAATAAAAAATGAACCCTTGAAGTGGGGCTACCCCTGCACTGCAATGGATAAGTGCTCATTTTGGTGTAGGGTCTAGAATAAAAAGATATGGTCACCTGATCCTCGATCCTGCAGCGGTGACCACTCACCTCTCTCCCTTTCCTCTCCGGCTGTGGTTCTGTCCCTCAGGGTCCTCATGTCCAATGCAAGTCATTGGATTTGTATTAAATGTGAGGAAGTCAGCTGTGCTTAGACCGCCGGAGCAGGGGAGAAGAGGTTGCGGAGATCGGTCTAACAGCCAGGCGGGATCAAGGATTAGGTGAGTATATATTTTATTTTTTTATTTTCTGATTTGTTAAGCTGGCCACACATGTTACAGTTTAATTATACAATCTCATTTAGGCCTCATGTACATGGGCATTGTACTTAGTCAAATTCAGTATGCTTTCAGTTGCTTTGACTCGTATTAGAGTTGCTTTCGTTCAAAGATTTTCATCCAGTTTCTTCGGGTTTCTTTAAGTTGAATCAAGTTCCTTTCGCGCTGCACTGAACTACCTCTGAGTTGCACTGAACTGCTAAGACTTGCTTCAGCATTCACATTTACAATGCACATAAGCCAGGGATCTACCTATGTGATACATGGCTGCTGTAGGTAGGATTTCTCACTACAAGCTTGTTAGAATTTATATTGAAGTTTGTGCAATCATATTGTGAGGTGTGGAACAATGGGAACTAAATGAGTCAATCATGGTTAATCACATACACAGAAATGCTCTTATCCTATATCCATAACATAGAAAAATGGAGTAATGGATGGCTATTGCCAGCTATTTTGATCAGCACTCATCACATAATATACCTCTTAAGGGCATTAGTGTAATGCAATGTACATCTGTCCAAGTGTTGCATCCTGGGAAGGTAACAATAGCAGAGATTTGCTTGGCAAATCTCATCTGTAATCTCAAGAGATCTCAGGAAAAGGAATTTTCCTCCTCTGATGTGATGTGCATGGTCACATGTCCTAGTCACATATGCCAGCGTTCCAGGAAGTAAATGGAGATATATTAATCTGCCCTTAGTAAATACGACCACTGTAAGAAGAATGTGGAGGGAAAAAAAATAGGGTATGCAAAGAATAAAAAGCCGGCAATTATCTAGAAGTATGTGTTTGTAGATTGTCATTACTAAACATTTCTAAAGGTGCCTTTGTTGTCATTTCAAAGATAAGGATGAAGCTCCTCTTTAGGGACACACACTTTCCACTTACATGGAAAGACCTAGTTGTTTCTTAGCTTCAGAAAACTGGTCCTTTCTCTTTCACTTCTCTGTTTCCACCCTGGTCCTTTCTGTAGAATGGAAGAACATTTCATCCAATCACAGTGCAGGACCTCAGTTACACACTACGGTGGGAGGAAAGGGGGCAAAATGCGGTAGGCAGCCCTTTGCAGGTTGATTTGAAAATTATTAAACAAGAGAGTTTTTATTTCTGGTTGAGCTGGTTTTCTTCCTTTGCTGCAATTACTCATGTCTTACCAGACTTCTGAAACCTGGGTATAGCTGCCCAACCAACACCTATGACAGCAGTTATGTCCAGGTGATTTAGCATATCTCACTGCGTTTATAACAGTGCCAAAAGAATTTCACTTTATATAAAGATAACTCATATATAAACATACTATAGACCCTGGGGTCAAATGTCCTCTGTCCACCTGTTTCCAGCCCTCCCTACCCCCACTCCCATGTAAATACTATCACAGGAAACAGAGTATTGTATCTCTGTCACATCCAGGCTTCCTCTTGGTATTTTTCAAGTGAAGTTAGCCACAAGCAAAGGATCTGGTCGCCCCATGCTAGTTTTGCTCCATTTCTCTCCAGAAATCTATGTACCATAAATAATGATGGTTTCCTAAAAACCCTCCTAAGGACAGGCTAACGTTAACCGTCACAAAGTGGATCTTCTCAATCTGAAACCGAGTCATCATCTCAAGTCCCGCTGATGGAAGGCAGCAGTTGAGAAAGCCTTTGGTATCAGTCTCCAATTAGTAAATTTATTATAAAGATGTTGTATGTCAGGATAGCAAGTCTTGTTCCTGGCATTGACACTAAATGGTGGGCACAAGATATGACTTGGGGAAAACATCACTGACCATCTGCTTGGGCTCGCTCATGCACTGATAAATAACTCACTCCCTCGAGGTCAGTAAATCCATGTGCTTCTTTTGCTGTCTGTTTGATGTCACAAATTGAGGTTGAGAAACAGATTGAAGTTACTATTAGAAAGAAGAAATACAGACACACACACACACACACACACACACACACACACACATAGACTGACCAGCAGACTGTAGAAGGTTATACAGAAATCTGCTGATAAAAATTGATTTATTGGCTGTGTTCTCACTTTCAAGTGTTTGGTACGCTGATGTAACATGAGCAGGGTGTTTGGGGAAGGTACTATATGAACAATGATCACACACACAGAGCCTATAACAAATATTCCGGTTTTAAGGGAAAGTAAATATAAATAGTACAATGGTTTGAAATTTTAAGAAGAAACTAGTATTTTGAAAGGTTACCTTTCCAGGGGACGACTGAGATCTTTAGGCTAGGGTAGCTAACACAACCAACTCACTCCTTCATGGTCAGTTTTCTGTGGGTTAAAAACACCAAAGGGTCAATGTATAAACAATTAACAGTCATTTACCCTGCAAATCTCTGAGAATGTTCATTCTGTGGCAAAAATTAAGGTTCTCAGTACATTTTCTTTTCAGGTCGAGTATAATGTAATTTATATATAAAAAAAAGAAGAAAGAAAGAAAAGGTGGATACGAGCAGCACACACAACTTCATACCATCATACGAGTATAATGTAATACTGCATTATGGCCACTAGATGGAGCTGAGGAACATAGGAAATAAGTATTTCTGCTCCATCTAGGGGCCATAATGCAGCATTATATTACATTACATTCAACCAGAAAAGAAAGGCAGTATCACATTAGATTACATACAGCCTGAAAGGAAATGCAGTGTTACATTACATTACATTTGACCAGAAACAAAAATATACTAAAAATATTGATTGCTGCCTCTAGTCACACGGAGTGAATGTTTTCAGAGCTTCTAGACCCCAAAGGTGTGCAGCGCTGCTGCAGTGATTGGTGGTGTCACGTACCTGATGTGAGTCTGAGATGATGAGAAGGTCCTCCCCTTGCAGCACTGGTCTGTGCGCCCCTGAGAGTGGGACAGGGGTAGACAGATTGCGTGAGGCTTGGGTGCCACTTGGGAGAGATGCTGAAGACACTGGAGAGGAACACCAGGCAGGAACTCAGCCAAAAGCATGCTGGATACCAGCTGAGCAGGTAAGCGGAGTCAGAGTTGAGCCTGGTCAGTAATCGGGGAGTGATGCAGTGCAGAACCATAAGGCAGAAGCTACACATAGACTGACCAGCAGACTGTAGAAGGTTATACAGAAATCTGCTGATAAAAATTGATTTATTGGCTGTGTTCTCACTTTCAAGTGTTTGGTACGCTGATGTAACATGAGCAGGGTGTTTGGGGAAGGTACTATATGAACAATGATCACACACACAGAGCCTATAACAAATATTCCGGTTTTAAGGGAAAGTAAATATAAATAGTACAATGGTTTGAAATTTTAAGAAGAAACTAGTATTTTGAAAGGTTACCTTTCCAGGGGACGACTGAGATCTTTAGGCTAGGGTAGCTAACACAACCAACTCACTCCTTCATGGTCAGTTTTCTGTGGGTTAAAAACACCAAAGGGTCAATGTATAAACAATTAACAGTCATTTACCCTGCAAATCTCTGAGAATGTTCATTCTGTGGCAAAAATTAAGGTTCTCAGTACATTTTCTTTTCAGGTCGAGTATAATGTAATTTATATATAAAAAAAAGAAGAAAGAAAGAAAAGGTGGATACGAGCAGCACACACAACTTCATACCATCATACGAGTATAATGTAATACTGCATTATGGCCACTAGATGGAGCTGAGGAACATAGGAAATAAGTATTTCTGCTCCATCTAGGGGCCATAATGCAGCATTATATTACATTACATTCAACCAGAAAAGAAAGGCAGTATCACATTAGATTACATACAGCCTGAAAGGAAATGCAGTGTTACATTACATTACATTTGACCAGAAACAAAAATATACTAAAAATATTGATTGCTGCCTCTAGTCACACGGAGTGAATGTTTTCAGAGCTTCTAGACCCCAAAGGTGTGCAGCGCTGCTGCAGTGATTGGTGGTGTCACGTACCTGATGTGAGTCTGAGATGATGAGAAGGTCCTCCCCTTGCAGCACTGGTCTGTGCGCCCCTGAGAGTGGGACAGGGGTAGACAGATTGCGTGAGGCTTGGGTGCCACTTGGGAGAGATGCTGAAGACACTGGAGAGGAACACCAGGCAGGAACTCAGCCAAAAGCATGCTGGATACCAGCTGAGCAGGTAAGCGGAGTCAGAGTTGAGCCTGGTCAGTAATCGGGGAGTGATGCAGTGCAGAACCATAAGGCAGAAGCTGGGTCACAACAAGCCGAGGTCAAGCCGTGCAAGATGAAGCTGTATCAAATTTGCAGACAAGAGGCAGAGTAGTGGAACAGGCTGGGATCAGGGGCAGACGGAGAACAGCATAGTCAGAGGATCAAGCCGAGTCAGATATAAGAGCAATCAGCAATCAGGAATCAACAGTGGACACTAGCTAAAGAACTCTCAGCACTCAGCGATTTTAAATAGGCCTTTTGGCGCCATGATTAGATGTGAACATGTAAATAAAAATAAAAAAAAATAAAACAGTGTGGGGTCCCCCTTCTAAACTATACCAGACCAATGTTAGGTGGGAACCCCATTTAAAAAATGTTTTTTAAATGGGTGGGGTATCCACAAAAGCCCGCCATCCCGAACCGTACTCCCGCACCTACAAATGTGATGTCACCGCTAGCTCTGCCCATTTGTTGTCATTCAGCCGGGACCTTTCAATAGCACTTTGACAGGTCCCAGCCGAATGACAACAGTCATTGTAATTCAGCCGGGACCTGCCAAATTGTTCATTCAGTTCGTTCAGGTGTGGGAGTTCGGGTCCGGCCAGCGGCCTTTTTTTTTTCCAACTGGCGGTACCTTCTAACATTTATACCAGACCTAAAGGGTCTGGTATGGTTTGGAAGGGGGACCCCACGCTATTTTCTTTTTTCCTTCTTTTGTTTACATATTTTTTATTCTGTTCGCTACCTGTGAGGTAGCAAACAGAATAACTGAGCCGAATATTGCACAGGAGCATGCAGCTATTCACTCACTGCTGGTCGGCCCGTATAAGAATAGGCGAACTGAGGCGAACATGTTCTTCATTTCGGTTCAGGTGAACTGTTTGGCTGAACCGAAGTGAAGTGAAGGGAGCCGCAGACAGCTGATGTACGATATGATTTACGATATAATAAGTCCAATTGAAACCTTAAAGCATAAGTAAAGTGTTTTTAATAACAAAAAAGGTGGGGGAGGGCTGGATCTTTTAGCAGCCATTATGTAATAGTATACACAGCAGACTTACCTGCCAAACTGATCCCCTCCAGCACTGCGATCCTTCCTCACTGCCACTTCCATTTTCCTCTCGGTCTTTTTCCCGGTTTTGAGCCTCCAACTGCTTGATTGACCAGGTCCCGAACACATAACTCCATAGCATTGGAGTTATTCCATCTCGCCATGCAAAGTCTGTGTACTCAGCTGTCCATGTGCAGCTCAGTGTGCAAACAAAAATGCTGAATGGCAACAAGAAGCTTTTATAGCAGAAGATGTTTAGTTTTGTTTATTGTAAAATGTTGTTTTTCCATATGGAGCGGGACTTTGTATTGTGTCTTCACCTTCCTCCCTCATCAAAGGAATGCATACACAGATTATCATCACCGCAATGATTGTTGAGATCATTTTGGGTAAAAAAGTAGTGTGAGTACACATGTCCCATGATGTTGGTAGCCTCCACTTCAGCTATTGATTGGACTAGATCCCACCTAGCTGACCACTATTGTAGTTGACATTTTAAGGTTCAGTGGGTCATGTCCTGTTTTTCCTCCCCCTACACCTCTCCAAGTGACAGAATGGGCTGTTCGGCAATAACCAACATGTCCTGCCCAGCAATACCCAATAATCCCCATATTTTTGCATGAGTAATTAGCTGCTCAGAGAAGGAAATACTTTAAGCACCCAAAATTGCAATTTGTTGGAGTATACCACACCAAAACTACAAGGACACCTAATGCATTATTTAATAGCAGCTTTATTAATAACAATTGGTAGCCAGATACCATAACTTACACTTGAACATTGATACTCAATCAAAACTAAGCAAATTTAAAGATAACCTTTCAACACCATAACCATAAAGAGACATTAAAGTCACCCCCCCTCCCCCATGCTGCTTTAAGGACTTACCTTAAGTGATGCCTCTTGATCCGATCATCTTCTTCTTTCCAGTAGTTTTCAGCAGTCCCTCCAGCGCTGGTGCCGCCCTCTGATCCAGCACAGGCTGCTGTCTCTTCCTGTCCCACAGAGTCTGTCTGGTGTGCAAGTTTACGGCTGCGTGCATTGACTTACACAGTAGCTCTCCTCCTCTCCCTGCCGGTGATCTCTACTGTGCATGCACCGCACACATCCTCCTGCACAGCCACTTGAGAAGCTGGATTCTACAGCCGGGAGCGAGCAGCGAAGACAGAGGTACGTTTTTATCTATTTGCTAACTTTTTAATTTTTTTTAATGTTTTTGCATATATCCACTGCTTGCTAGCAGTAGATATTTTGACTTTAATGTCACTTTAAGAGGAAAGGCAGTTGTGGTGAAAGGCATACCCTATATGCAAAGAGTATTGTGTACAATGTATGGATTCTAAACAAGCACAAAGTTTAGGGTTAAAAACTTATTAGGGTTAGTTAGGTTTAATCTAGCAATAGAATCATGCTTCTGGTACAGAGCAATTTTTTGCACAGCACACGAATGTATATTTACAAATGTAAAATGTTTACATACAAAGGAGTAAAAAAAGATGCTAAGAAGGAATTAATAAAATCTAAAAGGGTTCACTAAGGGCTTATTTTAATAAAATACTAAATACAAATTAAAATAGTAGTTTCCCAAATGAAGCAGAGCAGGACACGAGCTGTCAAAATGATATTCTTGCAGACTACACAGGAATAATGTGGCTTTCCCTGTGTAATCATCAGAGTTCCATCATAGCCAGGAACTATGATCTCTTTACCAAGAGCACAAAAAGCTCCAGATACAGAATCGAGTGGAGTACCACTGATTACACAGAGAGAGCAGTGATCTCCCAGTGTTATATGCCGGACTTAGCTATCAGTTTGACAGCTCAGTCCTGCACAATGCAGTAGATGGCTGGGATGATGCAAAAGAGGCAGGAGAGGCTCCCACCTCAGCTGTACCTCTCTGCAGAACGGTGCCCAACACAGGTGCCCCTTCTGTCTCTGTCGCAGGCCGTGCCTGATCTTGACCACCACATCTCTGTATGTAAAAGTATTGTTTATATTCAGACATCAGAAAAAGTGACATTTCCAACCAGTGTTTTCTGTGATTTTGCAGGGCCCATGTGAGATCCCGAAACATTGGGGGAATTCCCCACTCTTTGGTTACAATTATTACTGAGACAGAAAGTGATGGGATTTCCACAACTGTGGAGCTGGCCCCAGAACAAGAGGTGATTGTAAACCTTCCAATGCAGACCAATATTCTGGGTTACAACTCTCCAAGATGCATATTCCCCTCGCCCTTTTCTCATTTCCTGTTGCGCTTTCAGGACAGGAAGTGAAGGTATGTCTCATACACTTACATACACTTTAAGTATTTTGATGCCTATGAGCATGGTTTTAGACATATAGGTTTGTAATGAGCAATAACAGGTGTTTTATGGATGTTGTATATGAGCATTTTATGTGAGCAGGGCTTTGTAGGCATTTCCCAAGGTTACAATTTTGAGTAAAAACTAATACCTGGAAAATGCTGAAAATGCTGGAAATTTCCAATGTGCCTCTAAACACCGCATCCAAAAGTGAGCAGCACCACCTGAAAAAATGCAAATGCTCAAGCACAGTGACCAGATATAATATGGCACCCTTCCAAGCAGCTTCAAAACTGAAAAGTCTCGAAGTGTGAAGGGTAACCATAGCTGGACAGATTTTTTTTTCCAATAAATATGATGATGAATCTTCTGGATGCACATGACTATTCTCCTAGACTTGGGTAACAAAGAAAGCCATGGTTATGTGCAGTGAAGAAATCCCCCTCTTCTACATGGAACAGAAAATTACTGTTTATTTCCACCCAGGGCTGAAGTGAGGCAAAGGCAGGAGAGGCTTCTGCTTGACACTGTGCTGCAGGGGCAGCAGGGAGTAGAGGGGCAGCAGGGGTGTGCAATTTCTATCTCCCAACGTCCAGGACATGCAGTACCGAGCGCTGGGCGGGTAGTTGTTTTCTACATTTAGCCCTGCTTTGGGCAAGCAGGGCTAAATGTTCAAGCGATTTCGCCAAGATCACTTGTATGCAGCCTGCATTCAGGCGGGCGTATTGAGGAACCTGGCATTGGGACAGAAGAAAGAGTAAATCCGACCCTGCCCATTCTGCCCTTTATTAATTTATAAATGAATGCTGTTACGGTCTTCATAATAAATTACTGTTATGATGAAATGCAAAAAAAGACATATGTCAGAGGACTTGGACCTGTTGGCAGCAGCTGGTTGAGTGCCAGACCTTGTCCTGTTCATGTTGGCAGTCAGTTGTGAATTATATATCTTACTCTTTCAAAGTTAACTCTGCTCTTTACTGCTTAAACTTGAACCCCACACTGCTCAAATATCCCCACGTTGCTGGAATTTTAGTCTAAATGGCTAGTAACACTAAGGAGCCGATTTATAAAACTTCTGCTCAACAATGCACTGGGTAAATGCCCTTCACACAACATGTCCACCACTAGATGGAGCTGAGGAGCAAAGGAGTTTTCTATGATATACGCTGGGCAGAAGATTTATAAATCATCCCCTAAGTTAGAGCTTGAACATCATTGCAAAATACAATGTCAGAAATCAAAGCTCGGGCACAGATAAGGTAAATAATGAAAATATGTACTTGTGGAAGACAAAGCTCTTCTACGTAGCTAAGCTTACAGTTTAGCTTTAGTGGAGCTTTAAATATGGAAATGAATGATCCAGCTTTTGGCACGAGTTGCTATATTTATTTATGTTAATGTAAAGAAAAAATAAATCTTGGCACAGTGCACTCCTTGCCAATATGGTCATCACATGTTGGGCCCCACTGATATTCTAGATTCATGGTCCTTTCTCTCTTCTTCATTAAGACAGTTGAGGTTGGACTGATGGGGCAGCCTGCTGCTGATGCAGGAAGGGGGGAGATGCTGAATAAAATACATTCCACAGCTGTACCTGCCCTAGTCTACATGCCAAGTGCCTTTCTACCAGTCTGTTCCTCACTGATTCCTGGTCATAGCCCATCTGTCTCTGGATATGCAAAGTGCTGAAGAAAGCGCACATCTGAGCGGATTAGATGCAGTACGCGGAATGCAGATGAAATTCTGATTACGAAGCCGCACTGATGTAAAGCAAACAAACACAGGCTCATAAGTTAACATTGCATTGACGCAATACCAAATGTAGACGCTTCAGTGCAGTGTGCTAGGAGGCTTCTGGTGCATGGCTGAAAGGTATGACAAGGTAAGGATATAAAGAATTGTTCTATACATCACTGTCAGAAATAGTATTCTCTCTAGTCCAGTCCAGTTTCTCATTGTTAGAGGTTTTGAGGGGCAGAATCAGGAATTTAAAGAGCAACTTTGATCTGTAGCAAAAATTTGGAGAGCATGAAGATTTGAATTCAAATCAGAAGATGCATGCTATGTCTCATCTACAAAAAGGCTCCTTACCTTCCTGTTAAGAATCCTCAGATGTACATTAAGCTGCGGACCTGCAGCTCAGTGTACATTTTATTGCATACATTTGCAAATACATTTGAACATGTAGATCAGGGGTAGCAAACCTCCGGCCCTCCAGCTGTGGTGGAACTACAAATCCCATGAGGCATTGCAAGATTCCCACAGCCACAGACATGACTCCCAAAGAGAGATGCATCATGGGATTTCTAGTTGCACCACAGCTGGAGGGCCGGAGGTTTGCTACCCCTGATGTAGATATATGCAACAAAACAGTTTCAATGGGCTTTTTGTGATGACTAACTGTAAAGTGGATAGTGCAGAAGCTATTTGCTTTCGGACTATCTCTGTCTAGTTGCAAAAGAAAGATATATATGCTGAGCCGCTAAACCATGTACCTCCATCTCATGCCGGGGTCTTGAAAAGGTCCAGAGACCTGGCCATATTGAGCTATTTGCATTTCTGGTACTAAAAAGTCATGGGGGAGGTGTGTTGTGCTGAGACCATAGGAACCAAAGGTGCCATTTCTTTTGAAAGTTTGCCATTGTGTCATTGCGTTTTGGGAGGACCCTTTTGTATTCGCAGTGTAGTGTTAATATCTGCAAAGTCTCTGATGCGTTAGCTGCTTGTGAACTCTTCCAATGTCTCGCTATCGTTAATTTGGCCGGCTAGGAGGATGTGAATCACAATTAGGGATGAGCCGAACACCCCCGTGTTCGGTTCTAACAAGGTCAAGACTGTAGCCAATTACCGTTTCGGACGGCGCAGTGCATTGTGGGATGTCCCGCGGTCGAACAGACCACGGACATCCCATAATGTTCGGCGTCCGGCGAGCATTAGAACATGCTATGTTCGAGTCGAACATAGGTTCGACTCGAACGCGAAGCCCATCCCTAATACCTCTAAAATATTCATATTTAATCATTTATTTTTGCTTGACTTAAAAAAATATACATTTTTAAATTTTTTGTAGCCCCTTTAATGGAAAACAATCACTTGCTAGCAGTAGTCTTATGTTGCCTGAAAAAAGCCTGAGTAGGCCAAAAATGACTGGGCTCTGCTACACACATGAAAACATATAAACCTCTTCTCCTTTTTTAATGTTATACCTGAACCTTCCTGTACATTTTGAAGACAATTATAGGTACCCCAAATACTCTCCAAATAGATATAAACTAAAATACTCAAGATATTTCTTCTAAACTTTAGCAACAGGTCTTCCAGCTTCCAGCTTACATTTCATTTTAATGACTTTCAAAAATGGAACCTAGAAGACAATAAAACCTGACAGAGTTTCTGAATCTTCTTGAAAAAAAAATCTTATGGCTGGAGTCCCTCTTCTAAGCAAAACTCTGGGCAAATAAAATCTTAACCCTTGCAGTTATACCCAAACCACGATCTCGGTTTGGTCTTTAGACCGATCTCTCTTCAGCCTCGCTCCCTTTTCACTCCAGAGATCTAAGTTCCTGTGAGTCATCACGTTCTATACGGTGTATAGAACATGAGAATGCCGAGGGACTATTCATCACTGGAGCGGAGGAGTAAACAGGCTGGAGGGAGCAGTGTGGGAGCCAGCTGGGATCGCAGTTCAGGTGAGTATAACATTGTTATTTTAGCTCTGTAGACAAAATGAGCACTTAATCCTTGCAGTGTGGGGGTTAACATTTGATCTGCTTTATGCTACCACAAAATATCTGGTACTTAAAAAGAAGTAAAGCTGAACAATTTTCTACTTTACTTCACTTTTGAGTCACATTAACTTTACTAATGTACTCCTGTGACCCAGCAAAGAGCCATGCCAAAGCTGGGAAGGATCCTGGCAATATTGTCGGGATTCACCTGGCTGCCTGATTGATAGCTGGCTCTGCCTCCCCTGTCTGCCCCTCCAATGAGCACTCCAATAGGGGGGGTATCCCTGCAGGGAGTGGTAACGGACAGTCACTGCTCTCTGCAGAGAGGCAACCATAAGCTGTGCAATCAGAGGTTACATGATCTCTCATCTCTCGGTATATAGATCCAATACAGGGCCGTCTTTAAGGCGGGACAAAAGGGGCACTTGCCCGCGGGGCCCAGTCATTGTTGTGGGGCCCTGTACCCCATAAACTAGCGCTAGTGAAACGTTTCTGGACCAGCCTTCTAGTCTGCACTACCGCTTTCTGGCGCTAGAGGGCAGTAGCCTCTTGTCCCTATGTGCAGCAAAGATCTCTGTAGCCCGGGATATCATCTCAGAAGAGGAAGATTGATTTTGCACACGCTGCTTCATGGTCCTGCCCTCCTTCCTCCATGGCTGCAGTCTCATCCTCCCCCTTTCCACGGTGAGTGCACAAGGCTGCTGGGTTAGGCTTCTATCTGGGTGGGAGAAGGAGGATGGGGGTGGTCGGGTTAGGTGTGGCACTGCTGGGCTATGATGTAATGCTGTATAAAAATAATTATGACACCTGAGCATGTTCCCCTGGTGTCATTATTATTATTATTATGTCCCCCTGGTGTCATTATTATTATTATTATGTCCCCCTGGTGTCATTATTATTACTATTATGTTCCCCTGGTGTCATTATTATTACTATTATGTTCCCCTGGTGTCATTATTATTACTATTATGTCCCCCCAGTGTCATTATTATTATTATTTCCCCCTGGTGTCATTATTACTATTATGTCCCCCCAGTGTCATTATTATGATTATTATGTCCCCCCAGTGTCATTATTATTATTATGTCCCCCCAGTGTCATTATTATTATTATGTCCCCCTGATGTCATTGATATTATTATGTCCTCCCAGTGTCATTATTATTATGTCCCCCCAGTGTCAATAATAATAATAATGACACGGGGGGACAATAATAATAATGACACCAGGGGGACATAATAATAATAATGACACCAGGGGGACATAATAATAATAATGACACCAGTGGGACATAATAATAATGACACTGGGGGGACATAATAATAATAATGACTCCAGGGGACATAATAATAATAATGACACCAGGGAGGGACATAATAATGACTCCAGAGGACATAATAATAATAATAAAAATATTGACACCAGGGGACATAATAATAATAATAATAATGACACCAGCGGGACATAATAATAATAATAAAAATATTGACACCAGGGGACATAATAATAATAATAAAAATATTGACACCAGGGGACATAATAATAATAATAATGACACCAGGGGATATGCTCAGGTGTCATTATTATTATTGTCATTCTATGCAGTGGAAGTGGTAGGTGGTGAATTATCCACACATTTACCATGTAAAATTATGGGGAGAGTGAAATGCGCACTTCCCCCTAGTTACTGAAGTTGCCACAGGTTGGCTCTCTTGATTGAGAACTGAGCGATCACATACAGCTGATCACTCAGTTCCTGCACTCACTCTCTCTGCAGAGAGCGGTGACTGTCGGTCACGGCTCATCGCAGGAATACCCCCCCCTCCCCTCTCTGATCCACCAACGCTGACTGGAGGGATGGATGGGGAGGACACAACCTCTACAGAGGTAGAGTCAGCTGTCAATCAGGTGGTGGGGTGGATCTGGACAATATTTTTTGGATCCATCCCAGCTGCAGCGTGGCTCTGCTCTGTCAGCATATAGCGGGCAATATTGCATGGGGGCGTGGTGGGGGGCCCAGGAAAATGTTTGCCCGGGGTCCAATCAATATTAAAGACAGCCCTGATCCAATAGGTGACTGTTGCAGTGTCCTACGCAACGGGAAGAACACATTTTACTTTCCCTGCATTTCTCCTTTAATTGCACTCATTAGGCCACCAGAGCCATGTTGTTGCCATCAAGGCACTTACTGCAGTGTTAACTATAGGATGACATTTCTTAGCTATCTCCATGTTAAAGCTGTATTTTCTACATCAATAAATTGATTCTTTTTTTTCCCTTTACTTCTATATTTTTATTTGGCTTTCTTTTTCTTCCTGAACTTGCTTTCTTTGACTTTGATAAAGGGATTTAGGATTAGGGAGGCTAATCATGTTTAAAGTAAAATGATGCACATGGATGAGCCCAGCTTCAAAAAATAAAACTGAAGTAATAACAAAAACAAATTGGGCCATTTGATTCCATCTTTGGTTAAAGAGAGCAACAGCCAGCGCTGGAATAAGGGCACTTGAACAGACTCAATCACCTTCTCATCTTTTGAAGGAGAGGAAATATTTCCAAATACTCTCTGACGCTGTAATTTAATCTATATAATGCACTTGTTATGTGAGACAGGGTAAATATTTCCAGTTTTTAGGAAAAATTACTGATAATTTTGAAAAAAATAGTTTTTTTTTAACATTATGTTATAAAACAACTAATATTACCCACTTTTTTGGTAAAATATAAAAGACGGGGTCACGTCGGGTAAATAGACACCAAACATGTCAACCTTAAAAATTGCGCGCACTAGCGAAATCGGAAAAAAATAGCATACCCAAAATTGGCCATAGGCGACACTTTAATTTTAGTGTCAGTTTAGTGTTATTAGTGATTGATGGCCCTAAAATTATTGCTCTCACTGCGTTTTTTTAAATTCTTTTTTATGTGTAACATAAAAAAAAGTTTTTGGGGAAACTTTACATTTTTTTCCTATTTTTTCCCCCCACTTAACTTTATTGCTATCACAGAGGGGGCTAAGAAACCCCTATACGTGATAGCAAAAAAAGTGACAGGTCCTCTTTATGGAGACATCAGGGGTTTCCAAGACCCCTAATGTCACCTAGGACCTCCCTGAAGAAGCTGATGAATCAGAGATCTGCTTCATTAGCTTCCCTCCAGCATCTGAAGCTGGAGAGTGACACGAGAATGCGGAAGTGATGTAATATACACCACTTCCGCATTCTGACAGCGGAGAGGGGACCGGAGGGAGATCGTGAACCGACCTCCCTCTAATCCCCTGTCAGAGAGCCACTATGCTGGTCCCAGGCTCACACTGGGCACAGCGGAGCCCGGGATCAGCGTGACAGTGGGAGGGGGGGAGCCGCGGAGGGGGGGCGCACATACCGGGACCCCATACAAGCGATCTGCCAGCTCTACAGCCGGCGGATCGCTTGTATGTTAACAGGCATCGCTGCCGGTTTTTAAACTATGTGTCTTTCCCGCACGAGCGCGCCGCGCTCGAGTGGGCGGGACTAACAGGACGTGTATACACGCCCAGTTACATCGGCCGGGAGCTTCTTGGATGTAACTGGGATGTAATCTGTCCTCAGAAAATGGTATAACATTAATTTCAGTACAGTGTTGCATGACGGAATAAATGTCAGTCAAAGTACCGCAGCGCTGAATACTGAAAAATGGCCTGGCCAGGAAGGGGGTCTAAACACCTGGTCTTCAAGCGGTTAAACAGTAAAATAGCAAAAAGTTTTCCTTACTGCACCTTACTGTAAAACTGGTGACAAATTGATGAGTGCGTTTGTCATCTGTTTTGCTTGACTGTTTTGGTGCAGTGATGCATGGGGGGTCTCAGCTGCCATTGGGATGTGCGGGATCCCTTGTGCGTCTCTGTGCCTTTAAGGGGGTTTGGCTTCCTCCTGACAAACCTGCACCCAATTTTAAATCTGCCCCATGTGCTCCAAGATGGAGGCTCTGATAGTTTAGAGTTAGGACCGCACTATAAGAGGTGCCTTGGCGCGGCTGTGTGGCTTTCACATTTTCTGCAGAAGACGTGTATCCAAACCTCTGTTTTTTAACCTTAGTGTGAGACAAGTTTTTTTACATGCTAACTTGTGAGTGTGCCAGGAAAACTTTTTGCTATTTTAATGTTTGAAGCCCAGCCTCGATGGAAACCATGGCTAACTCCATATTCAATGAAGTGAGTGAATGTAGCCACCCAGGGGCAGGGAATGTGTTATTTGCAGTAATACTAGGTAAAAATAGAAAACAAATGCACCCAGCTCAACTAAGGACTAGTAAATTGCAATATAATACATTTTGGTCTTTGGGTTTAGATATACTTAAACTGTTCCATGAATGAAGGAATGGAATAGGTTGTCACAAAATACTCCTGTTACCCGTACCCTCTAACCACAGTGTGGTTAGAAAATATTTTAGGATGGGTGACACTATCTCTAATGTATATCCTTAGCTTAGGTTACTTACTAAAAATATTGCAAATGTGTGACAGTTTGGTTCCAGATTTTAGGTTAAGGAAAAGGGGAGACCAGAGGGGGTGGGAGTATAATTGGGTTGATTTACTATAGGCAATTTTAGATTGTAAGCTCTCATGGGCAGGGCCTGCCTTACCATCTTGTCTTGATTTGTATTGTAACCGTAATGTCTGCCTTATATGCTAAAGTGCAACACAGACTGTTGGCGCTATATAAATCCTGAATAATAATAATAAAAAATAGGCCGTTCACTTTGAATGGGAATTTTCACTTCGCTTTGTGAATGAGGTGAAGCTCTGCTGACTTCCATTTCTTCCACTCATGTGCAATATCATGTACTCTTTGTTTTTTTTCCCCTTGCAGGTGATTGGCTATTCTTTGCAAAGTGAATTTTCACCATATTCACTAATCTAAGTGCAAGAGCCCCTGCACAGTGAACAACCTATTTGCATTTAGTAAATCAGCCCCTATATCTTAACGAGGGTTGCCAATTTTCTACAAAGTTAGGAAAATGATCTGCCAATGTGCTAAGAATCTGCAAATTTATTGAAATCTGTGAACTTTTACTGCAAGCGATTAAAAAAAATGACACTTCAGAATTACCGTGCCCTCTTTAAACAAAGAGAGCCCTTAAAACCACTATGCAGGTTTAGAAAAATGCTCTGTAATTGCACAAGCCAAGCAATTGACTAGTTCTAGGCATTAAGCATAAATCATAATGGTAATTCATTAAACCACACTGCACACTGATGTCTACTTTCAGGAAAATGGCATATCTATTACATTATGAGGGATGAGAATCTTCACTAGATTACCAGTAAAAGTCATTACACTCCATAGCTCCCTGTGTCTTCATGTTATTCTTATTATTTATGGGAGGTGATTTGTGCGCACAGTTCATTAACAATCACTTGCCAGAGGTTGAGAAGCTAATTCACTTTTCACATTCTAAGGCAAATAAAATGGTAAGGAATGATCCCGCAGAAGCTGCCCACCCAGAGCCGTCTCACAAACACACTCTTTAGTTGGTGATCGATGAAACAGCTTTTAAGTCAAACAATGAATTTGTCATGTTTTTTGCTCTTTGTTCAAGTGTCAGCCAAATATTGACTTTGTGAAATTTCTCTTTTAAATCTATATTGTTCCACACCATTATTCTCCCTGGCAGTGGATTCAACAGCACCAGTTATAGTAGCAACTGATTCAGGCCAAAATGATTTTTCAATTCCAAAGGTGATTATAGTTTGGCAGCTTTAACCGCCAGCCTATACATCTGACAGGCGTTGCTATATATTGTTGCTGGAGAGCCACAAATAGGTTTCCCCTTATAGATTTATTTTTCATTCAATATTTTTAAATGATATTTGATATCAGTGTGTCTATGGGAATGTGTTCTCATTTGGCCAAAAAATATGTGAGGTTAGGTACTGATGTTGGATGAGAAGATCTGGTGTTCTGATTCATCCCAAAAGTGTTCAATGTGGTTGAGGTTTCTGTCCATTGGAGTTCCCTCACATCATGTAAAATTTCACATGATGTTAGGCTATGTTTGTGGGAATTTCTGCCCATTTGGCCAAAAAAGGTTTGGCCATTTGTGAGGTTAGGTACTGATGCTGGATAAGAAGACCTGACTAATAATTGGTGTTCCGATTCATCCAAAAAGTGTTCAGTAGGGTTGAGGTCAGGACTATGTCCACTTGAGTTCCCCCATATCATGAAAACATTTACATAATTTAGGGAGTGTTTCTGGAAATGTGTACCCATTTAGCGAAAACTGGATTAGTGAGGTCAGGTAATGATGATGGACAAGAAGACCTGGTTCATAATTGGCATTCCAATTCATCTCAAAAGTGTTCAATAGGAGGTTGAGGTCAGGACACTGTCCACTGGCGTCTCCCCACGTCATGTCAAATTTTACATGATGTTAGGGTCTGCTTATGGAAATTCCCCAAAATCAGATTTGTCTAATCTTTTCTTTATGGAGCTGGCTTTGTGCACGGGGACACAGCCATATAGGAACAGAAAAGAGCCTTCTCCAAAGTGTTGACAAAAGGTTGGAAGCACACAGTTGTAAATAAAAAAAGTGATTCAGTAATTTGGAGGGGTCTCCACATACTTTTGGCCATAGAGTATTCATCATTCTATTGTAACTACAGATATTCTTGAAATATTGCACTATTGTCCTTTGTGTTTTTATAGAATAGACATACTTGATACAAGGTGAAGATAGGTTAATCACCAGCACACACAAAATATACACTTGAATCTTCTTTGCGATTATTCAATCGTCACATCAAGTCACAAATATCAATAATTCTGGGCCACGCAGGGTCCCTTCACAGTGAGTGCGCTGGTGATTAACCTATCTTCACTCTGAAGTCCTGCACAATGCCATACGTGACTAGGAGCACCACCATTTTCAGAAGGTTGCAATGCAGTATAAAGTGCAGGTGACTTATGGCACTGATACTTGACACACAAACTTGTTGGAAATACAACAGCATATACTAATGTACTGATATATCTTTTGAGCAGTAGATGGAGCTGTAGTGCAATGCTAGTCTCTATGTGCATGCTTATCTGTGATACACAGGAAGTTGTTTTTCTTCACAATGCTGTATACATATGTTCTTCTAAGCAAGTAAAACTTAATTCAGTATTCCTCAAGTTCTCAGTGCTTCATCTAAACACATAACCAACAGAACTCAGCAGAGACATTGATATAATAACAGCAATGAAGCATAACCATAACCAAGGGGAATCTAGTATCACTTAATATGTTGTAACTATGGAAAAGAGGAATGCAAACTCTACAGTACTAAATCTGTGTGCGTAAGCACTTCCTCAGCCTATGGTTTATGGCAAGGTCATTATTTGTTTATTGCTTCAATGTTAATTTAATTGAGCAGAGTAACATTTGTCATACGTGTCTTTTCAGCATTCATAGTAAAATAATTTTTTTGGAACCAAGCTTTGATGATGGTTGCGTATACCTTTATCCAATTTACAAGGATCATTCCGCTAAAGTTAGAAAATGAGGGATATTATATAGTAATGTCTATAGTGACCTACTGTATATATTATATACAAGAGAAAAGCTCAGGGATTCAATTGCATAGGCTGTCGAGTGATGTGTATAATGAGCTTACTGACCTGTTTCCAAAACTGAAATTGAATTGAGAGATCCTAGGCTTGCATAAGCTTGAGCCAGCCGTTCCGCCGTTCCATACTCCTAACGTTTAGTGCAGATTGATCATAGATGTGCTATTTAGTGACTTTTTCGTTTTGTTAGGTGACAGAGGTATTTACATTTTCTTTTGGTGTGGTTTTTTAAGAAAGCAAAGAATTTCCTAGTTGGATATATCACCATACATTAATAGGGAATTGGTTGCATTGTGTTTGTAGACGGTATAAGGTTTTAAGCTGGCCATACAATGTAAGTTTCTTCTCGCTCAGGCCACTGAATGAGAAAAAACGACTTGACTTTTCCTCCAGGCTGTCATATTCTCATAGTGACGGGCATGCTGTTGTTAAAATACCCAATTGGCTACAGTCACTGCTAAGCCCAGAATTTTTGAACCAGTTACTTTGATAAAAGTTGATTAAAAAATGTAATTCAGGTAAATGGAGGGGAGGGGTGCCAATGGGGCCACAGACTGCTCGAATTTTGAGTTAGCAGTGCTCAAAATTCGACCAGTACATTGCCAACTTTTATCTCATGCCCTGATAGGATCCCCAAAGGCAGGGAGGGCTGACATTTTACTCTCCACCTGGGACCACACGTGGCCTCCTCCAGGCTTGAGGTCTAGTCAGCTTTTCCAGTCTTGTACATCCCACAAGGCTATACTAAAGACATATTTGAGTATTATTTAGAAATACATTGAATGGCTTCTTTCAATAAATACATATCTGGATTAAACAAAGGGATTTTTATATCTTTCTGTAGTTGGGCTTTACACTAGACTGAGCATCAGATATATTTTTCATGTTGAGTGCTTGCATACTCAGTAATATGCAAGTGTAACAGAGATGACAGTACTGCCCTTAACAATGCCTTCATCTGCTTTTTTCGTCAGAAGAATGTCACCATTTTTGTTCCAGGCAAAATCAAGGCAGGGCCAGCATCTACTTCCTAGGTTTAGATGCAGTTCTTGGCTGTGTTCACAAATATTTGACACATATCAGTTTCTTGCTGCTATCTGTGACTTGCTTAAAGCCATGGTGTAGCAGTCTGATCACTAGGAGAAAGAGGGAACTGCTCCCTCTTGCCTGCAACACACTATGAGATAATCACAACCTAAAAAAGCCACTTGAATGGAGCTCAAAGACTGCTTAAAAAACGTACTGTTGCAGTACATGCCAAGAATTTATTCACAGACTTGTAAAGTTACTGAATGATCCACGTTTTTGTCTTGTGATCATTGTCAAATGACAGTGAGTCTATTGATTCAGCTCACTGCCCCTTTTGCTAAGACCATAACTATTAATTTCCTAGTCAGGGGAATCATTCAGTGCATTGAACATTCACTTTTGTTTGCTCATTCACATGCACTCATCTGTACTTAAACCCAGCAACATACACAAGAATCTGTATGCATGCAAGTATACATATGCACAATTTATTTATGTGACAAGGAACACCAAATTGCTAGAAAAGATCCATATCTCGGTAAGGGAAGGCCCATTACATGTGAATTGTAAGATGTTAAATGTCACTCTTGTATGACCGTCTTGTGTCACAGTGAACACAATAATTATTGTCGCCCTTTAACGTTCTATTGAACATTAAAAGGGGTACGATTCGTAGTCAAAGATTTGGCAGCCGGGTGGTTAATTATTCCAACTGCCCCTCAGAATTTTATTTAAAGAGGAAAAGAAGGAAAGTGTGACACTGACTGATTTTCAGTGTCATTATGGAGCACCACATATGGCACTACAGTCTCAAGTGATTCTCATAAAGGACACTCCGGAAGCAGTCAGGCACTCAGTCCCACTGATTCTCCAGAATGAATGGAGAGCTGGTAGTTGTATTGTTTAAACACAGTCTGATCTTTTCTTGAGCCATCTCGAGGGCTCTTCTCTGGAGTTCAAGTGCTGCTAAAAGTTAAAGTATCTGTGTATTGATGTGGCCACTGAGAGGAAAGGCCAAACACATCACTGGAATAATTGGAAAGGTTACGCCTGCCACTGCCAGATAAGCAATTGAATTAACTAAGCAATTCAACTAGAGATGGGCAACTGAAGAGATGGAAGCCAAGTGGGGACTTGTTTTTGGGATGAACTCACTGAAACACAAGCAGTACACCAGTAGATTAGAAAGGGTGACCAACAGGGTTACTCACAAAAGGATGAAGAGTTTGGAGAAGGCAGGAGAAGTGAAAAATCTAGGCCAAAATAACTGATTTGGAAAAATTCTCCAATTCAGCTCACTTTCCAGTTCAGCTATGTTGTCCTAGATTCTTCACTTCTCCTGCCTTCTCCAAACTTGTCACCCTTTTGTGAATAGCCCTGCAAATCTTTTTTGTGTCTGAAAGCCTGGGACCTACAGGCTCACATTAACTAATTACTGACCCACAAACAAAAGAAGGCCTGGCCTAATTTCTACATGCCTGATGCCCTCAAAGATTATAAAAACTTTATTGGAAAACTGATAGCTAATACTGTTCTAACACCTCATATTCCTGTATCATAATCCAAAAATAAGTCTATTTTTCTAGGAGTTCTGTAACTACTGTAGTTCTCCAACACAAATCCCAGCTTTTTGCAGAGAACTGCAACCTTGGGTATGGTTGGTGGAAGGTCGGATACCAGTAATTGTGCTTTTGTGGGCCATTTTGATGTAGGTGCTTACTGGTCACTGACCCATTCAGTAGGATGGATGCTGGACTGGAAAGATGGAGCTAATGATAACTTGATTTCAACCACCTCTGAGAACAGAATAAAATATATATATAGCGCATAATACTTCATACTTCAGCAACTTCCTTATTGGCTTATATGTTGGTGTGCATTTGTGTTCAGCCCTACAACTAAGATTGGATGTGTCTGTCGTGGTCCATTAGCTCTCACATGGTAATGAGAGGGCCTATGGTAATTGTACAGGCCCAAAAAGATTTAAGGGAGCTCTGTTTTGGTTCTGTCAAGTTTTCACCCATCTTTGTACCTATGGCCTAGTAAAAAGCCTATAGAGGCACCAAAGGGGTCACTGAGCCTTCTTTTCAAACATAGCTGAGCTGCAGCAATTCTAAATGGCATTGGGAAGCATTGCAGCTCTGCCTCCATGAAGAATGCAGGAAACAACTAAAAGCATGCAGCTAAGTTATGTCCTTGCTGCCCCATGAGTCCTTGTAACCTAGGGAAACACAAAATTATTTACTCGATGTTTGATTTTATGATGCCAACAAAAGTGCATGGGTTAAAAAAGAACCAGGGAGGCTCTTGGTGGACTTTTAGTAATGAAGAGGGTCTACCCCCTGGCTTGATTTGCTCTCTCAATATGGGTCTGCTAAGGACTGTAACTTGGGGTGTAATTACAAAGTATAGGGTCCAAACATTTGGGGGTCCCACAATTTTAGCAAGCTTTCTCTGCAGCACCTAGCTTTTTACTTTGATAGTCAGTAGGCTATAATCCAGACCAATAATAGTCCTCGTTATCATATTGCTCCTTGTACGAACCCACTAAAACATAAGTGACCAGTGGCCTGCATTGCACCAGTAATAGACTTTAACATGGGTGGTCAGTAGCCAGCAGGACACACCTAATAAAAGATGCCTTTATCATATTTCTGTTAATCTGAGCCCTGCATAAGCACTGGTAGCCAGTGCCTTAAAAATAATTTTTTATAGTGGCCATTAACTTGGTGGTCAGTGGCCTATACGGCACATCTGTTAAAGCCTCCTTCATCATAGAACCGCTAATATAGACTCCCCCAGAGGTCAGCACCCTCCTCTCCTCACTCTCTGCTCTGCCCTTGTCGTTCTCACCTATAATCTAGGTTTATGGGACCTGCAATGTACTTGTTGATGTCAGCGATCCTTAGACCACTGGAGCAAAGGAGAGAAGAAGCTTCGGGGACCAGTCTAGCAGCCTGGAGAGAGCCAACGGAAGTGGGAACAGCTTTTTCTTGTCCCCTTGGCATAAACAAGCTGTTGATTCTTGTGGTGGTGTTGGTGGTGTTGGTGGTGTGTGAGTGTGTGTGTACGGGGGGGTAACCCCATTGCAAGGGAAAATGTTTAATTTCCCTGGAGTTGGGCTTTAAAGTGTTGGTCCTGCCAAAACACATGTGTTTAGCCTCAGATAGAGAAGGGAAGGATTAAAATCTCCTTTGGGTTATTACTCCTATCCTAGGCTCTAAAACAGAAATTTCACCTCACTAACTGCGGTTCCACCAGTGGGTGAGCACAAATCTGCTGTTGCTGTTCGAGATTTTTTTCCTGACTTTCTGTCTAATGCAGTAAAGTAAAGCAGGTCATACACATGGCAACTTTCAGGCAATTTCAACCATCTTTAATGGATAGGGAATCAGAAATACGATTGAAAGTGGTTGCCTATAACTAAGCAATCTGTCGCCCATGACTTGGAGCCACCACCAGAATTCGATTGATTGAACTGGCCAAAAAATTGACAACTTTTAAACAGGCTATTGAAAAAAATCGGCAGTTTTACCGGGTTTAATTAAAACAACTTTGATCCCCTTTACTTGCGGTCAATCGAAACCACCATATTACAACTTTCACCACAGTGGTGTAGTAGTTTGCACTTCTGCGTTGCAGCACTGGGAGTTCCGGGTTTGAATCCCCGTCAGTTTGCATGCTCTCCCTGTGCTTGTGTGGGTTTCCTGTGGGTACTCCAGCTTCCTCCCACACTCCTAAGACATGCTAATAGGTTAATTGGCTCCTGTCTAAATTGGCCCTATATGTTTACATGCGAGATAGGGACCTTAGCATTTTGAAAGCAGGGACTGATGTGAACCTGCACTATGTAAAGCACTGCATAGATAGTCAGCGCTATATCAATACCTGTAATAAATAAAAAAAGAATCAAAAGTACGATCACCCGATCAAATTGCCACGTGTATGACCATCTTAAGTGAAGGCAAATCTCCCTAGTGGAGCACCAGATAGCTGTAAAAAATCCAACCGGGGTTGTAATCCTTCTCCACACTATCCAAATGTTGATCCAGATGTTATACATCCTTAGCAGTATATGTCATAATTGATGTGTCTGGTGTTCATCTTGCTTGTTCTTATACTTTAAGGTTTGTGTGAAAATTCCATTTCCCATGATCACTATATTTCACAAATATTTACCAGATTCTTAAAATGTTGTTATGAAATGTTGTTATGAAAGCATTATAGTTCTAATTCTGTATTAATAACTGGAAAGGGTCAGTGGATATTTGTCAGAAACGCCTCTTTTACTGAGAGAAATACAGCGCCATCTAATGGATATCTTTGGCATGATGTGTCAGTGATAGCGAAGTATTGCCTTCATTGTAAGGATATTAAACACATTTAAAAGGCAGAGCTGGAAACAATATTCCTTTCTTCATGTCACAGCCGTGAAATTGTCAAATACTCCTCAAGAAGAATTGCAGGAGCCAGATACTTATTGACAGGAGAGAGTAATAACAGACAAAAATAAAACCAGTATTATAGTGGCATTTATCTATATAATGGCAAATAATAACAATCATGTTTCAAACTAAATAAATGTTACAAATCCTACTAAATAAATGAATACATAAATACATTAATCAATCAATCCATACATGAAAATCAAACGAGGCAGCCTTTAAAAATACAACTTGAGCAGCACAGTGGCTTAGTGGTCAGCACATCTGCAGACAGGCTGTGTTATTGGCCATGTATGCATGTCAGATAGGCACCTTAGTTTGTAAGCTCCTTGAGGGCAGGGACGAGTGTGCATTGTTGGTGCAATATAAATGTCTGTAATAAATAAACTTCACTGTATTTGTTATGAGAAATATTTTCTCATGATTTAATGATTAACTCCAGGCAAACAGTTAAAATCCAGATAAAATATACTGTAGATAAGGGAGCAGTTTTACCAACAAAAGGGTTTGTATTTCTATCCATGCTGTTCTGACATACACACAGCTCTGTTACACAGTACAACCCTGTCTAACAGGGGAGGGGACATGATCTTACTCTGCAGCAGCTTCACTTCAACCTACTGATCTCCTCCCCATCCTGTAACTGGACAGTGAAAGGAGAAGCCGCACTAATGACTGCCATCAGCGGCGTCCCGAAGCCGGGTGACACCCGGAGTGGAGAAGTGGTGGCACCCCACCGTGACGTCATCGCGCAATGCACGTTCATCTTATTGACGACTGCCAGCTGCCATCTTGGTGATGGACGCCGGCAGAGAGAGGAAGGACGTTCACCCGGCGGGATGAGGTATGCCGCCGGGTTCCCTTTTCTCTCCTGACACTGTCGGGCTCTCGGTCCATGACCAATCACCTGACTTTTCATAGGGGGTGACACCAAAATGACTTTCAGTCCTTCTGGTGTCACCCCTCCAATGGTGGCACCCAGGTGTGGGCCGCATTCCCCCTGTGACGCCACTGACTGCCATTCTCTGTCACTCTGCTCTGTCTCTCTGCTCTGTCTTCAGCATACTCCTTGCACTGCAGCACAGCTGACTTTCTCCTTGTGCTGCTTCGCCCTCCCCCAATCTAAGCTCTGTTGTAAGGGGGCCACAAGAGGATAATACCAGGTCAAATTCAGGTACTTATTGCAGCAACTGATTGACTACATGTATGTCTGTCTTTTTTGATATGTGTGCATTTTAAACTTTTGAATACTTTGGAGTTATGGTGGGATCCCCTTAGGGGAATTTCTTTTTGCTTCTGTTACAACTGATTGACTACTTGTGCTGTTTCTTCCTTCCCTAATCTAAGCTCTGCTGTGAAGAGACTGCAAGAGGCTGATACCAGGTCACATGCAGGGACCTACATGGCTTGTATTTGAAATAATACAGTTAAAGTAATATTAAACTCTCAAATGTTTTTTTAATAATGAATCCTCATCAAACAAATATACATTACCCAGCAAAGCATTTCTTTACATTTTTGCCCAAACACAGTCATCGTATTTCAGACTCTCTCAGCTCGGCTTCCCTGAACTTCCTGTCCAGTACAAGATCGCAAGCATTCTCCAGCAGCCATCCACCTACTAGCTTGGAGAAGGGAAGAGGAATTAGAAGGGAGCAGGGGTATGGCTTGATAGATTGCCTGGCTGTGTCTGTGTGTTTGTGGAGACACACACAGCTTGCTAACACACACAAGCTTGGCTCCACAGGATCCTGCAAGGGAAAGGAGACACCCTAAAACAGGATTTTAGGGCAAGTCTTCACAAAGGTGATTCCATAGGACCTTGCAAGGGAAAGGAGCCACCCTAAACCAGGATCAGTATACACAAGGGTAGCTCCATAGGACCTTGCAAGGGAAAGGAGCCACCCTAAAACAGGATGTCAGGGCCATTGTACACAAGGGTGGCTCCATAGGGCCCTGCAAGGTAAAGAAGCCCTAAGGGCTTATTTCCACCATCACCAAACCAGAACCAGACCATAATGTTTTTAAATGCACCAGAAATGCATCCTCATGTATTCCTATGGTATTTTAGGACTGTAGTTCCCACCAGTGCAGTCAGTTCCAGTTGCTTAAAAAAAAAGTACTGCAGGCACGATTTTTTTCTGATCTGTAATGCACCTGAACACTACAAAATGCGTATAAACGCACATGGACGCACCGGAATGCACTGGAATGCAAGTACAAAAAATAACACTACTGACCACCTTTGATAACCTAATCAACATTGTACACTTCCTTTATGGAAAAGGGGCGTTTTCACCTGAACAATGGTGACCTTGGCTGTGTCCTCTGTGTCCTGCACACATGGAGGACAAACATGCAGACACAAATAGGGTTGTCATCGATGTACAAGAATGCCCTAAGCTTTATGACTTGAAACACCCAGGACTATCACACACACTGCCAAGACAATGCCTGCATTCCATGGCTTCATGTTTGCTCAACTCCTGTGCTCCTGTGAAGGTCACAAACACGTGAAAAACTGAGAAGAAGCAGGAAATGACCTAAGAGACATAATCTGCATACTAAAACAAAAACCGCACTTGAACGTGTCAAAACGCGTGCAACTGCATTTGCAAAAAGCATCCAGATCTGGTCTGGTGATAGTGGAAACAAGCCCTAAAACAGGATATCAAGACCAGTGTTCAGGGGATCAGCTGATTCTAAAATGCTTAAAGATCAAGGAGCAGCATCCATTGTAAGTGATTTTATCACTGGCGGAACTACCAGGGTCGCAGCGGTCGCAATTGCGACCGGGCCCTGGCGTTCCGCCTGCTGGGGGGGGGGGCCTAGAGAGGAAGAAGAGGGCCCGCAGCTCTCTCATGCGGCCCCCCCATAATAGTGTCACTCCTTCCCCGCCGCTCTGCCACCCGCAGCAGTAGAAATGGGACATGTACGGGCAGCTGGAGAGGATCTGTCACTTGTCAAGCAGAATGTGCGGCAGAACACTACATTTTTAAACTGAAGTGGCTGCCTGAGGTCCCGCACTTGCTGGGGACCTCGGCAGCCTTCCTGTTAACCACACGGTGCCTGTTTATAGTGCCGTCATTTAAAATACCTTAGCACCCTTTTGACTTTAATATCACTTTAAAGATATATTACTGAATACAGAGCTGTGTAGAAGTCTTTGAGCTGTAAAGATGACCTCCAATAAAACCAGTTTGTTATGATGATTCAGTGAGAGCGTCCATCTCTTTGTGCCACGAGGTTCCTTTTACCAATCACTTGAAGGTTTTTCTACTTTATAAATGAGGCTGATTTGGGCCATAATGTTCTCTTGTGTGTTCGTTATGTTGTTTGCTGAGCAAAATTATTATTATTATTATTATTATACAGGATTTATATAGTGCCAACAGTTTGCATAGCGCTTTACAATATAAGGAAGACATTACAATCACAATACTATTCAAGACAAGATGGTAAGAACGGCCCTGCCCCTGGGCGCTTACAATCTAAAAGATCTAAAAAATGAACTTTATTGATATATTTTGCAGGAATAGCTGGAGCATGAAATAAAAGACAATGTCATCCAAATACCCCATTTCGATATTTGAGTATCCTTGTAGCGGCTCTTTCTAATGTCTTTTTTATGAAGTATGCTCCGAGCAGAGGTTACAGAATAATAGCGGGTATGGGAGAGCCACATCAATCTGTTGTTAATTGCCACCGACACCAGTGTCACACCAGTAACCCACACACAATATAACTCCCTCTCTGGTGGCTATTCATAATCCGGGAGGTGTGAAAGGTGCTCTGCTACTAACTTGTCGCAGTATAAAACAATTAAGCCGCGGAAAATCAGTGGGCAGCAAAGCCGCGTTCCTGTCTGCAAACATTCTACCATATAAATAGCTTGACCTGGCTTTTTTTTTTCCTTTTTCAAGAAATGATTTTTAAAGTTAGAATACCAAAAAAGACAATTCCCTATTTATTCGCTGCTTAAATATACCCTCCAAGGCAACATCATGTAGAGTAACTACAAACAAAATGATACAAGGTATATAATTGCATACTTCCCAACTTGAAATGGATTTCAATAATGAATTTAGATCAAACGAATATACATTGTCCAGCAAAGCTTTTTTTTAAAATATATTTTTGAACAAGCACTTACAGTCATGTTTCTGAACAGCTCCAACTCTCTCATCTCAGCTGTCCTGAACTTCCTGTCCAGGAAAAGATCACAAGAGACAGCACAGTCCCCAGCAACTGTTCATCTACTAGCTTATAGAAAGGTAGAGGGAGGAGAGGGTGCCAGAGGTGAGTGGAGTTGCTTGATTTGCTGTGCCTGTGTGTTTGTTGAGACACACACAGCTTATTAGCACACACACAAGGCTGGCTCCATAGGACCCTACAAGGGAAAGGACACACCCTAAAACAGCATATCAGGCCTAGTGCTCAGGGGAGCAGCTGATTCTGCAGGAAACTAAAACTTTTCAACATCAAGAAGCAGAATCCATTGTATGTGATTTAAACAGAATATGGAATAGCCTAAAACCCTGTTGACCTTAATATCAGAATATTCCTCCAGCTCCAGATCTGTAGCGAGGTACAGACCTTCTGTTATAGGTCAAGAGGAAGTTATCATTGGTCTACATGTGTGGTAATGTCGCTTCGCTTGTGCTCCATTAAGATCTACGAGTCCCTCTGCCGCAGTGGTAGCCATTTCATTTAGAGATCCTGTAAATGGATATGTGAATGAATGACATGGCTCTGGGGGCGGAGCCACACACTAAATTCAATTGCATACAGGAGCCTGTGTGTGTGTGTGTGTGTGTGTGTGCGCAGTAGCCGTGATCTTGGTATTGTTCTTTTCAGCCGGCACCCAGATGTCACATACAAGTGTTCTGGTGGCTGCAGAGCCACTTTTAAGAGTGTGAGTCCCATCTGCCGCTGCTGCCAGCTATTCTGTGCTCCGTTGTTTCCCCACGTAGGCCCAGGACCATCATGTCGGGCGTCTGCAGCTAGATTAGAGGGAGATCATCAAACTTCCAGGGGCTGCTCTCCCACCGATCACTAAATCCGGAAGCGACAAGGTTTTTGTCACCCAAAAAAGAAGCTAATGAAGCAGGATCTGAGCTTTATCATCTTCTTTGGGGTCTACAGGTTACATTAGGGGGCTAATAGAGCCCTGATGTCTCCATAAAGAGGACCTGTCACTTTCTCTATGCTATCACATTGTGGACTTGTTAGCCTCATATGTGATAAAATAAAGTTAAGTTAAAAAAAAGTTTAAAAAAAAGAAAGTGACAAATACAATTCAAAATTCAACTTATACATACATGCACATACAAATGCAAATGCACCTACATGCAAAAATGTCAATTTCGCCACACGTGTTACATATTGCCATGAATGTTGAAGTGAGAGCAATAATTCTATTTAACTCAAAATGAATAAGAGGTAAAGACCTTTTAAGCATCACCTGTAAGCAATTTTGGGTACTGTCTGTGAAGGTTTTCATTCATCCAGGTCATGGTATATCTGTAAAAAATAAGTCAAGGCAACTGGACTTGCTGTATTTTTCTTGAAGACATTTCACTGGTCAGCCAACCAGCTTTCTCAATTCAGAATTACTTGTACAAAAATTATCTGGGAATAAATATGATGAATGTTGCTCCAATCCACATAATCTGTTAGTCACAACCAGGTGTTGATGCATTTGCATAATTGGAGCTAGAAAGTGTTAATAACCTGCCCAGAGAGGTGTTAAAACAGCATTGTATGTGGCAGACAATAGATGATCTTTAAATGTAGGTATAGTGCTGAATGCTGACCAGAGGGTTTGGCTCCTCTATGCTGTGCCATATGTTGGTGTAGCTACTGTTTTGCTTCACCGACATACAATTCTGAGCACTCCTCACTGCACTGAACTGCGTACACAATGTTGTTCATCTGGTGTTTTGGCGTTGGGTCTTTTGGGTGAACCAGTTGTTGCCCCAGTGTATTGTTGGGTTTAAAGCAGACAGGGATAAAAAAACATCCCATCCGTGTCTGCTTTAAACCCAGCAATACACTGAGGCAACAACTATCAGTCTAGATGCACTTATTTGCACTTATTTCAATTAGGTATTTGCTTATACCTAATTGAAACATGGCCGTACAACTTCCATGTGAATGAGCATTACTGACTTATTGCTGTTGTGTGAGAGAGAACATCATGACCAGCGATTTGTTTTTGATGCTAATCGTTTAGAAATAACGGCACGGGGGACCCTGATCTGTTGGAGCAGATTGCCCTCCACCATGCCGAAGAATTGGTATTCCTTAAGAATCAATAGTTATCTTTTATTATCAGTATGTTCTTGGGAGGCGAATTGGATCCAATGACAGGGAACGCAGACGCCCCCATTTTAGACATATACGAATACATTTGTGTTCGGGAATCGGGATGCTCATGTCGTCTCTTTTATATCCAGAAAATGACTTTGTTACAGAGCCCCGCTCTCACTGAAGTGATAAATATGTATGCCGTCATGATTAATGTTAATGTCAGCTGCGCCGCAATGTTTTACACAGGTAGCGGGTACCAGGGGCAGTTGAGTGGAAGATAACTATTCTCATTAATCACATTTGATAACTCTCAATCCCAAAAGGACACAAGAGATGAACCGGGGATGGCAGGATCACTCACATATTTAAAAGAGACGCCGTGTCTCCTGACCTGATTCTACCTCCAAAAAAAACTAATTGCCGGAGCATTTTATCATTAATTAAATAAGTTATGTCTGAGTGGAGGAACGCAATCCCAACCGCTAGATATATAATGTTTTATCCAAAAGTGATATGAAAGGACAAAAAAAAAAATCTAATAGATGAAAGGAAATATAAATCGATCCAGCAGCAGATATTATTGTATGCGCTATACCATAGGCCTGGACCAATGATCTGTTAGCTATGGAGTGTATGGGAGTAATAGTTAATGGAGCCTGCCATTGAGGGGGCATAGAAATGATTTGCCGCTGGACTTGGTACATACAAGGTAAATATTGGCCCGACAATTCAGGTGATAGTTAATTGTCAACAACTGGTTCAGATGGCATTCTGATTTAGGGGTGAGCAACTCTGGCCCTCCAGCTGTTGTGGAACTACAAGTCCCATGAGGCATTGCAAGACTGACAACCGCAGGCATGACTCCCATAGTCAGAGGCATGGGATTTGTAGTTAAAGCTCAGCTGGAGAGCTGGTGTTTGGCCACGCTTGGGTTAGGCATTGGGTCAAGGTTACTTGAAGTGCAACTGAAGTTGTTTAATTTTGGGTGGAGTGGAGAGGGATTAGAACGCCTGTCAGGTCTGTATTGCTGTCTGTGTCCCCATTAGGAAAATTCACCCTCTCTATGTGTCTTGGTGACCGTTATCACTGAAAGTGAAAGAAAATCCCACATTTTTGGTTGTCATCAGAATAGGAATAGATGAGAAAACTTCCAATGGGGACGCCAGTTGTGTTGATCCTGCTGACCACCAACAGGACAGGAAGTGAAGGGAGATCACCCCAATGGAATACAGATGGCAAAAAAAGCTGGCAGGTGTTATAGCCCTTCCTTACTTTACCCGAAACTAAAAACAAAGGTTTTGGCTTTGTTTCTACTTTATGGTGATATACTGTATGGAGAGAGAGAGAGGAGACAGAGAGAAAAGAGAGAGAGAGAGAGAGAGAGAGAGAGAGAGAAAACTGTAGCGACGAGGAGCCGGGGATGGGATGAAATGGGATGGAATGGGATGAAATGGGATGGATGGGATGGTCGGAGCTTCTGCCGGCAGCGGGAGAAACAGGGCGACTGACCACCCCGGCGACTCAGCCGCCCGTGTGCCCTGAGAGAGAGAGATGCAGCACAGCTCAGGAGTTTATTAAGCACTCAGGATATATAAAGAAACAGCAACAGTTTCGGGTATACCATTCTCTTTATCAAGTTTACTCCTCATCTGGATTTCTATATATAGGAAGCACATTTTAGTAATCCTCCAGTACAGGTGTAAGTGCTGCTTCCCTACAGACTATAAATATATACATACTTTATATCACAGATATAAGCAACACATATATATTATTGCAGCTCTGCATCCAATGATTCAATGAGGGGAATTTATGAAAACTGGAGCAGACAGAATCTGGAGCAGTTTGGCTTTGTAAATGAAAGATAGAAGCTGATTGGCTGCCATGGACGATTGCTTCAGATTCTGTCTGCTCCAGTTTTCATAAATTCCCCTCAAGGAAATTTACTTGGTACCTCTCCCCACCCACAGACAGGTTACAATGCTGGGCCAATAACAGGCACCAGCACTGTCATATGAGAGAAAGGGGAGAGAAAGGGGAGTAAGTCACATGCTCTCCATACCCAGAGTATATGCTGCTGGGAAAGAGGAAAGTTAAGTGCCCCTGTTACTTTACCCTGCATGGTTACATTCCTTTTATCGGGTTAGTTCAGAGCTCACAAAAAATGAAAACTGTTAGAATAAAATAGGACCGACATTCCTGCATCCATGCTCTTTAACATGGATGGGCCAATCAAATGATCTCCCAATGTATGGCCAGCTTTTTTCCTGTTTATTTAAAAAACAGAAAAGTATTTTTTATTGCTACTGATATTGCTAAATATCAACACTTTCTTTGAAATGGGAGAATAGTTAAGATGCAATCTAGGCCCGGTACTTAAAGTGGACCGTTACCCGTATCTTTAAAATAACAACAAACACACCTTTAGAAATGTTTAGTAATGACAATCTACAAACACATACTTCTAGATAATTGCCGGCTTTGTATTCTTTGCATATCTTATTTCTCTTTTCTTCCCCAGTCTTCTGGCAGTGGCCATGTTTACTAAGGGCAGAATACCAGCTCTCCTTTTACTTCCCGGATTTCTGGCACATGTGATTAGACATGTGGCTAGGACATGTAACTGTGCACATCATCTCAGGGGACGAAAATGTATTTCCCTGAGATCTCGTGAGATTACAGATGAGATTTCCCAGCAATGCTCTGCTAAGGACAAGGCAATATCAGTGTGCATTGCTTTGGCAAACTGAAGTCATTTTGCACTATCAAAGCAGGAAGTGAATGCTCTGCAAGTGTAAGTATTTCACAATCACAGCATTTTACACCTGACACGTCTATGTTATTATTAATCATCATACATAGAGGCATTGGTAGAATTTGATTTTTGAGTGTAAAGGTCCTCTTTAACACCTTCATAATCTATGTGCCTAAGCCCACCCACTTTACTTCATTATTTTAACAGAGCAGAAATTGGGAATATTTTGGGGCATTGTGAGAGGTTAATGTTTGTCTTGGTGTGCAAAGAAGTAGTTACCGACATGAAAGGTAGAAATCACATGAACTCTTCCTATAATCCTAATACAGACCCTAACACTAGTCCTCCCTTAAATACGAACTGTAACTCTTACCATAACGTCCCTGTAATCCTAAAGCCAACACTTACACTAACCTTACTTGTAACCCTGACACAGTGGGGTTGATTTACTAACCTTTTAAACACACCACGAATGTGTATACACCTCTGTAGTGTGTTCCCTCCCAGCATGATCTATGGGAGGAATCGAAACACCTTTGTAGTGTGTACACACCCAGCAGGTGTGTTGTGCAAAGCCCTGCAATGAATTGCAAGGTATTGTGGTGTAAATTAGCTCTATGTTATGTTGCTTGCGTTGATGAATGCAGGAATGTAAATGCATGAGCTAAACATTTTTGTCTAAACTGTGAAGCAGCATTATATATGCATCATGTGCATGATTTTTCCATATATGGCATTAGTGGAAATATGCTTTTAGAGACTTTTTGGTTGATAAATACGTTTTGCTGTGTGAAAATCACACACACCTGGTGTGTGTGTGTGTTTAGGTTAGTAAATCACCCCCAGTCTCTCACACTGAGGGCCATTTACATCTTCGTGGTGTGTTTAACGCACACGTGTTAACTCATGTTATGCCGCACATTAACATGCAATGTACTAGGGAACCCATTCATTTGAAATTTTTTTTACAATGTTTTTCTTTTAATATATACACAGTATATGTAAATATATATATATAAATATTTTTCAACTGTAATGGATTTATGTGGCTATCTAAGATACAAATATTGCATTGTGGGGATCCCACCTCAACCTAACCACTGAACCTTCACATTCTCACATAATTCATTCCCACAGCTACCACAGCTACCTCATGTATCATTTCCCCCTCCTCTTTTAGATTGTAAGCCCTCAGGTGCAGGGCCCTCCTTACCATCTTGTCTTGAATTGTATTGTAACTGTAATGTCTTCCTGATATTGTAAAGCACTGTGCAAACTGTTGGCGCTATATTTAAATACTATGTAATAATAATAATAATTTCTTTACATATTGTTTTGTCTTAAATATTACATTTTTGTAGCAAGATACAATGGGGTTGAATTATTTGATCTAAAATACACATAGCTCACAGTGGAGTTCTTTAATGAATAATCCACACACTAATAACAAAACATAATTCAGTTCTTCAAAAAAATTAAATAATTCCATCCAAACAACTTCAATCATATTATTCGATATAAAACAATAAAAAGGCAAATTTGAATCTTGCCCGGGGGACTCCAATTTAGAACTTTCTGGTGCCTACAGTAAGTCAGACGGACACAAGTAGGATATTCAGTACCAGGCCTGAGGGCCGGAGCAAGAGTTCAAGCATGTCTCCCACTCTAATAATCAATGTGTTACATGAGACCAGCTTATTTAAATAAAATGTGAAAGGCGTATTAAGGAACCCCTTCCGCTGTCCGACAAAGCTTTTCATTGCCCTTTTTTTTTTTACGAGCTGCATAATTGCGCCGAGGCGAATAAATTATAGATGAAGCCCCCATCATATGTTTATAAATACAGGAACGTTAGCATTTTAGTTCCTCATAAATCTGCCTGGAACATCATGGGAAGGAAAGATCTAAGACCTACTAAAAACAATGATAGATTTTTTTTTTCCCGTCTGGTAGGCCCTGACTAGCGGTCCATTCACTGCCCTGGTTTCTCCTAGCCCGGCTCATACCCCCCTCATTTAAAAACCATTTTAATTTCAAGATGCTCGACACGGGCCTGGTGGCAAATTTACTCATGAAGCAGGAAGAAGAAAATTGTTTAATCTACAGATATGGTTCAGAGTGGTCACCCCGTGAACAGTGGAGTAATTACAAGATCAGCTCAGCTTAAAATGTTTCGGTCCTGCAGTGTGACCTATCATCGCCTAATCTGCATAGTGAAATACGGCTTCATAACTATAAATTGCTGACTTAATTAAAACCAGGACCTTTCTGTCATTTAATTACAGGGAAAAAGGTTATTGCTTAAACGCAATTTTCCAAATGTGATTTCTTAACAGTTATTAACTGTCTCACCATCATTTATTGTTTCAGATTTTTCAATTTGAAAATGGTCTGTGTGACAGAAGTAATGACTTTATGAAAATCTCAATCTAGATAGAGGCAAGAAGACCCATTTGTTTCCTATAAGTGGCGCAGACAGGGGAAAAAAAAAAAGAAGGAAAATGTCACGGCCGGATCTTCTGATTGCGCTCGCTTTATGAGAGTAATTAAAATGCGAGCGGGCGGTTTATGAAAGGTGAAGACAAGGGGGTTTATGACAATTTCAAGATGTTTCTATGCTGAATGTTGTTCATGCATTTTAACCCTTTTGGCTCGTCCAGTTCAGATTGGGTGCTTTTCGGAGGGCTGAATAACCCACTGCCTTATTTTCACTCTAGGGGGCACCGGTGGTAGGATCTCCCAGTAGACAACTCTCCCGACTTCCTTATGCTGAGCACACATACATCAACATACCTGAGAACTTTTAGAAATTGTAATTGCTGAGATGGTGGACGGAGCAGTGGGTGGGTCTATGGTGGGTGGGTCCAAATGGTGCTTTTAAAAGTGGGAGGGGCTTAAACAATAGGTCTGGAGTCTACAGCATGGAGGATAGGTTGGATCCAGGTGTACTGTGTGTACACTATTCTAATGACATTGACAGTGCACCTCACTTCCACTTATCCAGCATTCCACTGATAGTGCACCTGGCTTCCACCTATCCACCATTCCAATTACACTGATAGAGCACCTAGCAGCCACCTACAGGCACTGTCAGTGAAATGGTGGATACACCAATCATTTCAGTGACACTGACTGCATACATACATACATACATACATACATACATACAAACACTTACCCCTCTGGTGGCATGGCTGGTCTCCAGTTTTTCAGGAAATCGTGGTGGCAGAAGTTGGCATCCAACAACATTGAGGGCACCTCTCTGTTCTCCTCCTCCCGCCCACTGCTTCTCCTTCCATTGACAGGACAAGGCCATCTGATGCCCCGGGAGAAAATGTCAAACTGCAACACAACCCCCAGCATTGGAGCCAGTGGACGCAATAATAACCCCCAGCATTGGTGTCACTGGACACAAAAATAGCCCCCAGCATTGGTGTCACTGGACACAAAAATAGCCCCCAGCATTGGTGGTCTGTGGCATTATTAGTTAACCTCATCCTTCTTGCATTGGTGAGTGGTCAGTGGAAATTTACAATGCCACTCGCCACCCACCAGTGCAAGGAGGAAGAGGTCAAATAATAATGATACCGACCAGTGGCCAGTTAAACCCTTCCCCATTCTTACCTTTAAATGAACGCTCCTTCCCCTCCACCGGTACAGGTGTACTAATCGTACCCTGTACTGTCGTGTAGCGCAGCCCTGTGCTCTGTATTTTGAATTTCGCTCGCAAATGGCGAGCACTTACCAAGGGCGCTTGTCACCGCGGCCAGAATCGCTTCTGCCCAGGCATACACTGAGTGAATGCCATTCGCACGGCATTTCTGACACTAGATGGAGGCAAGGATCATAGGAAAATCCTATGCCCCTTAGCTACATCTAGTGGTAGGAATGCTGTGTGAATGGATTCACACGGTGTATGGCTGGGTTGAAGATTTATAAATAGACCCTTAAAAGAGTGCTAAAGTCCCAGCATATCCTCTCCTGTTATAACATCAGCATTGTAATAGGAATACATACTAAGTCGTGTTTTATAATGCAATCAAAGCTTGCTTGAAAAAAATCCCTTTAATGTAGTAAGTGGTGCCTTCCGTCTGCCCATCATTTTCCCAACTTCCTGGATCCCCAGTGTGCTTTGCGTCTGTTTCCCTGCTGCTTGATGTCATGCAATCTCAATTTCTCAAGACTGCATACCCCATCAAGCATTGCTTCCAGCAAGCAATGATAATGTTACCTTGTTCAGACGTTGAGTTGTAGTTCAGAAGAAGGTGACACAAGGAAGTGCTTATTCACAAGGCTGAGTGAAATTGTGTCAGTGTATTGAGGCAGTACATCCTATGGGCATCTTCAATAAGTAAGTTTATAAAATTCTAGATGGATATGGTTATTAGGAGAGGGATAGAACTTATGGAAACTCAATATAGAAATACATATTTAGCTTTAGTTTTTGATCATAGATCCTCTTTAACTGTGTCCCTCTGCAAAGTGACAGCTGGTGCTCAACTTGGACCAATTGCAAATCTCCATCGTTTACTTCAATAGCATGAATGTTGTAGCTGGTCCTCCCTGGACCTCCACTGATCCCCAGGCTTCGGCCTAGATTGCCTTGTGGATTACCTAACTCTGCCAAGAACCCAGAACCCAAAAAAGGAGGACCGTTTGTGCATCAGGCTTTGTTTCCTGGTACAGGCCAAGATCTTTTTGTAGCATCATTTTTTTCCCTTACAGAGCATCCATAAGATTAATAGCAGACACAGGGTAACTAGCCCTTCACTTTCCATTGTAATGACTGAGACTGTGTTTTGCCCGGAGTTCCCCTTTACATCACTGCACATAGCGACCGCTGAAAGCGTTTGTCTAACACCGCAGCCAAATCATGGTACGGTCCTGTGCGGCCAGTGCAGCGTTATAATTTAATTGACATAGTTAGTATTGTTGTGTCACTTGCTTACTACATTGAATTGAAGTATCCTTGTGTGTTTGATGTTACAGTCAGAATGGATAAACATTAGACGGTGAAGGAACCTTTGGGCATAAGAATAAATGCTGAACATTTCAGTAGGCAGCTAGCGTATGAGTGAGACGATTACTGGAGTGACCCGCTGAACCAAATCATTCCGTACATCGGATTAACTCATTAGCTGCCTGCACAGAATTATACACAGTAGATATTAAAGTATATGTATCCCCCCCTTATTAAATGGATCCTAATGAGAGAGTCAGATATATGCATGAACACATATATCTACACATATATCTATTTGCTTTAGGGATCATTGGATTTAAAAATGTAAGTATATCTAAATCAAAAGTGTTTCTTTTTATTTGGATAGAGTAGGAAATAGTTAAAACTAGGAATGCAACGAAATTGAATTTTTTGACCGAAACCGAAACAAAAAAATTTGTCAAGCCGAAACAAAAAATGTAATTCTTTTCCAAAGAGACCCCTGATATTTCTTTTTTCCTACATACCCTGTTATGGATGAACAGGAAGCCTCTATACTGAGTACTCCTGTCCACTCATAAACTGTGGATATAGTATAAGTTACTATGTGCACAATCATGACTGAACAGGAAGTGTGATAGAGCACGTCCTGTTCATTCACAACTGGGGACACATTAAGCATACTACTGTATGTCCTCAGTTATTTACAAACATTCAGCGATCAGTACTGATTGCGAGCATTTGTACTCCGCTCTCCATCCTGACTCACCTGTCACAGGAGGCCGAGCAGGGTGGTGTGGGAGGAGAGCTTGGCCTCCTGTGAAAGCTTACAGCTCTCTCCTCTTGCACCGCTCCACTTGGTCTCTTGAAAGTTTCTCTCCTCCCCGCTGGTGTCTTAGGGAGAGCAGCGGGCTCTGGAGGGGACACAGACCGGCATCCAGTAGGGAGGAGAGAAGCTGGGGATGCACTGAATTTTTTGTCGCATTTTCAGCCGTTATTGTACTTTTGCCATTTTGCCCAAAGTACCATTTTTGACCAAAATGTTTTGGCACCTGACATTTCGGTGCATTCCTAGTTAAAACCCCTTCCAGGTTTCTTTTTTTCCCCATCTGTGTTCCATTTAAGAGATTTCCCTATACCTCCTGTCTTCTAGACACAACAGGAAGTGAGATAAAGTCTTTCCATAGTGAGGCAATCACTTCCTAAAGACATAGTTCACCTTTGGGACCTTGTGACAGCCATGTTGAGGGTGTCAAATTAAATATGTAGTCAAATGCATATAAGTCCCATCGCACTCCTGACCTATGTGAACCCGTTGTCCATGAGTGGGTGCATAACTTGAACAGGTGACAGCTGCATTTAAACGCTGGCACACCGCATGTAATTGTATGTGATACAATTACATGTGGTTAGGATTCGATCATGCATCCAGGGAGAGTGATTGATTGCTAGCCACATGTAATCGTATCACATATCATTACATGCGGTGTGCCAGCATTCAAATGCAGTGGTTGTCACCCAATCATTACCTTCGAACGGGTGACAGCTGCCTCTTGTAAACGCCAGAATAGGGATTCCTGCTGCAGGAAATTGAAAGTTCCTGACGCAGGAATCCCTAATCGCACCTAAAATATAGGTGTGAATGGAGCCTAAGATCCTCCATCCCCTTTTTAATTTTGTTGCCCTTGGCTGTACTCTTTCTCCATCATGGACATCCAAATTCAAAAAAACAAGACATGCTGGCTTTTAAATACATTTCAAGACTCCATTTACACCTACTGCCAGGCAATTTAGGGGGTTGTTCTTGCACATTGATACTGGATTACTTTTTAAGCATTTTTATGTGCATCTTGTAGTAGCAGAGTGGAACCCTATGTTTTGTCCCATAGACTTTTAAATGGGAGCGCGTTTTCCAGACAATACCATTAAAGTCTTTGAGGCCAAAAAACACGTTTCTGCCCCAAAAGAAACTCAGGTACTTTTTCGAGCTTCACACGATTGCCCACAATCGACACAACGCTCAGGTGTCAACAGGGGCCATGGAAAACAATGGGATTCCTCTTGTTCTTGCATTGTCGCACCTCGGGAAAGGAGCTACAAAACGCCCAGATGTGAATGGAGCCTATATGTTGTATTGTCAGTATACTATTCTAGCAGAGGGGCCCCCCACTAATTTCTATCTAGGGCCTGGCTTTGTGTAGAACCAGAACTGCTAGGATAATAAAATGAAACAACATTCTTCTAATGTCTTCTCATCCAAGTATGAGCTGCTGAAATACATAAAATGTCCAATAGATGGTGATACAGAGCCAACCCAATCCTCTACATCTCATTTGCTAATCTCTTGATTCTAATCCCAGTTAGAAGAGTTTTTTATAAAGAAGTTTTCAGCCAAAATGAAAATATGTGTTAGTAAATATACTACGGCGTAATCCCTCTGGAGGAACACTGCTTACCCTGCACGTAAAAATGCCCTTACACAGCAGGGCTCATTCATACCATGCCTGCTGATCAACGCAGGCTCAATGCAAGGATCCATAGAAAACAATTACAGCATACAGGTGCATTGCATAAAAATGTCAGCTTTAAGATTACATTTACCCCAGACCATCATACCTTTATATACAATTGGAAAAACAACACAAATGTCAAAGATATTCATTTGTGATGTTGTCGAAAAGATGTTTATACATATCTGTAATCGTTATTGAACGGTTCTTTTGTACAAACCAACCAACCTTGCAGTGATTACCCTGCCTGCCATGTCCCTTTATCATCTTCCTGAGATGGGTGCTGTAGAATACAGAAGATCTGGCTGTTTCTGCCTGCAAGAATGCTCCTGGAGACATCAGCAGTGTAATATGCATGTCAATGGCAGCATTGTCTCTTGTCACTGTCTTAATTACATGTTCTGATGATACAGATTCATTAGTGTCTGTACATTACTCGTCTCCCCTTTCCAAGCACTGTCTTCCACTGACACACCTCTGCAATTTTCACCGTATATACAGAAGTGTGACAGCCTGTTGTACAATTGCCAGTGCTTGAGGAATCACATTTCACAACCTGTATGGTGCTGGCATTAGAAGGGAATTCAGCATTTTTACTTTTAAAGTGCAACTCCAGCCAAACTGTTAAATGCACCTTAAAGTGTAGTTCTACTTTTGCAGCCAAATAAGACAACACCTGCTTTATATTCGTTACATGTTACCATTGCATAACTTAAAAAATGCATTTTTAAAGAACTGCAGGATTTAAAAAAATTAACCCTTGCGGTAGGGCTACACCAATTTTGTCTACGGGCGAACATAAATACATTTTCCCTTGATCAGGAGATAAATACATTTTCACTTGATTACTTGAATGGTCTGCCTGGTGCCAGACCATTCCCCGCAGCCTCTTCTACCCCAGGCTTGGTAAGTCAAAAGCTGGCCATACACTATGCTAATTTCATGAAGAACCAGACAAAATATGCACAGTGGGTGCCGCTTTTGGCACCCTTCTGGCTGGCATCCCTTGATCAGGAGATTGAAAGAGCCGGTTGGCATCCCTCGATCAGAAGATTGAAAGAGCCGTTTGGAAAATCTGTGAATCAACGGTACTTGCAGCTAGGTAGGTTCTTTAAGCAACTATAAACCACTTTAAGAAGAACTCCAGGATTTATTAAAATTAATGCTTGCAGTGGGACTACCCCCCTCACTGCAAAGTGCTGGTTTTGGTCTAGGGGGCCAAAATAAAAAAGACATACTCACCCTGTGGGACGAAAAAGATAGAACAGATTCCTCCATCAATGCTTACAAGCGTTGATCGAGGAATCCTCTGCTGTTTTGTTTGCATTCAGTGTCACAGTGGTCACATCATCAGCTCCCAATGTAAACAGTGACTGCAAGCTGTCTGTGTTTTGTTTAAATTGTATATACTTACAAGGCTTTTAAACTGATTTTTTAATATATTTTTTTACTATATGTATACAAGCTTTGTTTTACAAATACAACTTTATATGCTGACAAAGTCTTCCCTGAGCACTATGTGCTAGCTAAAGAGACAGCTGCCCTAAGGGATACGCCACTGCTTTGACTCATTCACTTGCCTGTGGAACTCTGTAAATTACATGCTTTTGTATTAAGGGGCTAAGAAAGCCTGCAAACAAACAAAAAGTAGTAAAAAAAACTGAGGAAAAAAAGAAAATATATTTATCATGTGTATTTTTGAAAAATCAATAAAACAGCATGACACCAAGCCAGGACCCAGTATATATTCAATTTAAGATGTATGTGGCTTCCCTCTCAGCAAAGAGAACATTTTAAGGGTTGGAATATGGCATGAAATACAGCTAGTATTCGATGACCTCAAGCGCCCTTTAGTAAATACTAAAATGGACTTATTTATTTGTGTTTAAATGCTAACATTAAATTGTCATAAAATATTAAATATTTTTCTCATGGGTGAACATTAATATTTATGTTGAGATTCCCATTTCTACATCTAAACCCTGTTCCTCCTCCTCTGCTTCTAATCAACTCTGTCTTTCGCTGCTAAAATCGCTCGGAAGTTCAAAACTTCAGCCAATAATCACTGCAATGACTTCCAGGCCATCACAGAAGGTCAGGAGAAAGCTTTCAAGTTCATTACTAAATGGTCCTAAGCCAACAAATTTAACAAGGCAGTGCCCCAGGCACATCAGCAAACGCTATTTTTCATGTTTTCCTCCCTAATATACATGTAAACGAGTTAAATTAATAAGGGATTGTGGTGGATGACTTAAGAACTTTTAAGGAGACGCACATGACAATAGAAAGTTTAACGATAACTCCTATAGTTATAGTAGCTTACAAAACAAATTCATGCACAGGGTATGGTTAAAGGGAATGTATTTTATATTTTAATTGAATTTTTTTTGGCTTTAGATGTAACATTTATATGTAAATCATTTTGACATGGTTTTCAGACTTGCTACTTTTTGTCACATTCAAAATAATAATATTTTATGGACAGAAATGTAACAACTAGATTGTATATTCCAGATAGTGGCAGATGACTGAAAGGGTTATTAAACCCTCGCATGTTTTTGCATATATCTATGGCTAGCAGTGGCGTAACAATCGCCATAGCGACCCAGGCGGCCTCTATGGGGCCCGTGCACAGGGGGGCCCGGCATCCCTCTGATGCCGTGTGGGCCGCCTGGGTCGCTATGGCGTCTCGGGTGCTGGCTGTCACTGACATAGCTCAGCAGCTGCTGTGAAGGAGAACGTTCCCCCTCACAGCCGCTGCGGAGCTGTGTCAGTGACAGCCAGCAGATGTGGCAAAATAGGCCGGTTACACCGGCATTTTCAGTAAAGGAGGCGGGGCCCGCCTAACAGCAACCCCGCCTCCTCTCACATCACTGGCCAGCGATCTAAGAGCAGGTGGGGCCATTGATGTAAGAGGAGGCGGGGCCCGTCGATAGAAGGAGGCGGAGCCCAGGAACGGAAGAGGAGGCAGGGGCCCGGCGGCGGCAACCACGGAGGTGACAGGTAAGAGGCGTACAGCGCAACTGAGACCTTGCAGAACACACCATAGAAAGTCTATGGAGGGTACTGCCAGTAGCATAACTAGCAATCACGGGGCCCCATACAAAATTTTGCTATGGGGCCCTGTGATTTCTAGTTACGCCCCTAATGGCTAGCAAGCAGTAGATATATGCAAAACGATTTTAAAAAAAAAAAACGTTTTCAAAGGGTTAATATTTGCCTGTGTCTCCGCCTCGCGCTCCTGTCTGAACATCTGAATTTCTCGGGTGGCTGTAAAGGATCTTGGGGCGGGCACATGCACAGTTCAGATGTTTGGCCGGGAGACGAGGAGAGACACAAGGTAAGTACAGGTATATGGAGCAGCGTGCACCCACACAGACTCCGTGGGACATCAGAGAGGAGGAGGAGTCAGCGATGGATCGGAGACCCGCGCCAGCGCTGGAGGGTCAGCTGAAAAGGACAGTAAAGAAGATGATCAGATTAAGAGACATCATTTAAGGTAAGTCCCTACAGCAGGATTGGGAAGGGGGGAAAAAAGTTTGACTTTAATGTCACTTGAACTGTGTGCTGTACTTCACACTGTATGTGATACGAGTTGGAAAGGCTTGGCTTAAAGTGACATTAAAGTTACATCCTCCCCCCCCCCCCAATGCTGCTTTAAGGACTAACCTTACATGATGCCTCTTGATCCGATCATCTTCTTCCTTCCAGTAGTCGTCAGGAGTCCTTCCAGCACTAGTGCCAGTCTCTGATCCAGCGCTCACTCCTGGGTCTTCTGTGTTCCACAGTGTCTGTGCACGTGCCCGCTGCGGGGATGCTTCCATTGACTTACCCTGTGTCCTCTCCTCAGGCCAAAGATCTCTACTGCACATCTGCCCGCCCATCATCCTTCACGGCCGCTCGAGAATCTTCAGATCTTCAGACGGGAGCGAGCAACGGTGACAAGGGTAAGTAATAACCTGTTTGGTAACTTTTTAATGGTGTTGCATATATCTACTGCATGCTAGCAGTAGATATATGCAAAAAAAAAGGTTTAATTCTACTTTAATGTGCGAACATGCAGCAGGCAACAATGTGAATGGGGAATGATCCCACTTTTAGGATGCAGAATACTGTGTTTTGGTTAACCTGGTTATCCTGGCAAAATGTTGTTCTGTATGCCGCTGAAAGATAATTCAAATGATATTAAAGTCAAAAGGATTTTACGCTACATGCTGATGAAATTACTTACAATGGATGCTGCTTGTTTTTTTTTCTTCTTCTTAATAAAGTTTTATTCGATTTATAAAATAGAAAACAAAGCAGCACAACAAAAGGGGTAAAGATCACAAACAGAGATGACGGACTTCTAAAGACGTTGAGTTACAATCGACAACATGCTGGGATTGTGGCATACTTTGAGTCGTATAACAGAAAACCATTACCTAAAAGTCATTAAAAAACATTTTAAAAAGTCTCTGGTATGCCCCTTGATGTGTTATGGCATTTCATGTGTTGTATGCTAAGGGCGAGAAAAACCTGCAATGAGGTCAGACACCCTGTTTTACTAATCGTGTGAGGTCAAAGAGAGAAGCCTGTTATGGGAGGTGATTATATACAAGAAGAAACAAAGGTAAAGAGTGATAGTTTGGATTATGCAGGAGAGAAAGTAGTCTAGAAGGGAAGAGAGGATAGGAAGCGGTAGGGGGAAAAGAAGGGCAACGGGGAAAGGATCATAGAGGTGGGGGATAGAGGAGAGAAACTGTGTCCATATAAGTCCCAGCGGAGACCAGGAAGAGTATGTCTAAAGCTGGCCACACACCTATAGATTATCTGCAGATTTTCTGTGGTCAGATGGAAAAAGTGCAACAGATTCCTCCATCTACGCTAAACTGTGTGGATGGAAGAATCTCCTGCTGGGCCAAGCTTCAGTATCTTACTAGTTGGCCTCGCTGGCTGTCATAATACCTGAACAATGCCTGCATCCTATCAGATTGTTCAGGTGTTGTGACAGATACTGAAAATCTGCAGATAATCTATAGGTCTATGGCCAGCTTTAGGCTCGACATGTTCAATGAGCAAGAGATTTTGTACTAAAGAGTTTTACCCATGGAATCCCCCAGCCTTTGCAGACATAAGCTGGCTCAGATCACCCATGGTAAAGTCCAGCAAGACCATGTAGCAATAAATGTATCTAATTTGTTATTCTTGGTATATAGTAAAGGTCTACCTGTTTAATCCATTCAGTGACCGAGGGAGATGCTGCTTTTTGATGTTTAATTTAAGTTTCATTTTCCTAATAGCAAATATGTCATCCCGCATTTTGGGAAATTGCAGGGGTCAGCACACCTAAAGAGCAAGGGATGAGTCTCACCCTGGGAGAACCACCTTCATGATCATGGTATTTCCCCTGCCAGGTAAGAATAATATTTAAAGATCAAGTTTACTTTTCTGACCATGTTTCATGTTGCACCCATATCTCATGTAGGGTGAAACATGAAATATGGCTAGATAGTAATGCGATGAAGTCGCCACACTTGTATTCCATTCATTCTTCCTCCAGTCCATGTTACTGAATGTCCATACCTGAGGACTAACAGTCTACAGAAGCCAGAGAATTGCTCCCACAATCCACTGATCATGGCTGAAGTGCTTTTATGGCTTCTATGCAAAAAAATTATAAATGCACTTTATTAATTTTTTATTAATTTTTTTTAGAATTTTTTTTCTAAAAGGTGAAATTTCCCTTGAAGTATTTTTAACACACAATAATAAGCCCTCACTGGCCTTCTAGCTGCAGGCACTGTGGATTGATTCATAATTTACAAAATAAAGTTAATTTTACCCACCCTGCCAACAGTAGCTGGATTTACACCTTTCGTGTTTTGCTTGATGCATTTTTCTATTGAAATAAATGGTAATGCATTAAAATGCATGTCACCGCATTTGTTACTTCATGACACACATCAGTGAATCACAATGCACTCCAGTGTGTAGTGCCAACTGTGGATGTGTGATGTGATGTCTGTAGGGATTCAGTACAAAGTGCACTGCAATATTGATTTCAATGAAAAATGCATAGTTGTGAATATGCATGACATAGAAAATGGCATGGCAGCCTGCCAGCCTTCTAATATCTCATGTAAACACAGGGCAGATGCACAGGGAGAGGAGAGAGCAAAGTGCCAAGGCCTGACTTGAAGGACTCCATTGCTTCACTTGTAAAATGTAAGGCTGAATGACTCCACAGTGCCTTCAGCTACAGAGATCAGGGAGAGCTTGATTTAAAGCTTATTTGCTGCTTCCTGCTTTGATAAATCCAGGTCATAATAATTCACTAGTTGTGTAATTCCCTAAAAACGTCTGCATTGTGTACAAGAAAAGAATTTGCAGTTAGTCTGCTCTGATAAAAGAGGGATATGCTACTGTGCTGCAATATTGCATGCTTTGCTAGGCTATAATTTCAGAGGATTGACTTGTGTGATGAGCGCCTTGTGTATTATTTGCTGTTAGAATTATTTGTCAGAGACTGATTTAATGGAATACCTTGTGTCAGTTCTGTCCACAGACCGTGCATTAAGATGCATGGAGTCAATACAGAGACTGACTTGTGCATTGTGGATTGTGCAACACATCAATCGATGTTGATCACTTAAACTATATCCAAGGAAGGTGTGGACCCGATCCGTCAGGGTCCAAACAGCGAGGACATGAGCAAATACAAAATAGAAGGAAAAAAAGATGGCTAGTGGAATAG
>NW_017306298.1:1708887-1792066 GCF_000935625.1 Nanorana parkeri
GGGGGCGGGGGGGGAGGGGGGACTTGGAAACAGGTGGGGTCGCGATGCGAGAACCAGCACGCGCCTTTGTTACTCTTTTATACCTATGCTGTCTGAACTGGCTTTCTGCAAGTGATACAACACTTACTAAATGCCTGCTCAGAATTCTGACTTTTAATCTCGGAATTCTGATTTTTAATCTCAGAATTCTGACTTTTAATCTCTAAATTCTGACTTGCAAACACAGAATTATGTTTCATATTTTTAGCATGGCCACAGGGCTCTTCTGTAGTATACAATCTCTTCCCTAGCAATTTAGTGATTCTTCTTAGTTACCTTTTAGTTTATCATATTTTTGTGCGAGTTCTTGCATGTTTTTTACGTGCACCTACCCATTGACCGCAGTGTTTTCAATCTGCCAGCTAAGACGTATCCATGTGCATTTCTTTAATGCGCGAAAAAATGTGGAAAAACTAGCACAATATTTTAGGTGAAAACGCACGCAAAAACACTGACATCTAGGTGTGAATGCAGGCTAAAGCTTTTCCCCCATTATGTTCACCTGTTGATCCTGCCAGTAACACACTTCCTGTCCTAGGGTGACAACTAGGGATGCACCGATACTAGTATCGGTGCCGATACCGAGTATTTGGGCGAGGACGACAATTCATTACCTCCCCCCAGGTTCCTGATTGGCCAGAAAGCCGGCTCCATGCTCCCTCACCACCTGGTGACGAGGGAGCATGGAACCAGCTTCCTGGCCAATCAGGAAGCCGGGCACTGTGTAATGACTCGCTGCATGGCTTCCCAATTGGTCGAGAAGCTGGCCAATCAGGAAGCCAGACGGCAAGTCATTACCCTCCCCCCAGCTTTCTGATTGGCCAGAAAGCCGGCTTCATGCTTCCTCGTCACCTGGTGACGAGGGAGCATGGAGAAGGCTTCCCTGCTAATCGTGAAGCCAGGTGGTGAGTCATTACACGCCACTTGGCTTCCTTAATGGGACTTTGGGTATCGGTATTCGGTATCGGTGAGTACCATAAAAAATATCGGTACTCGATACCGAAAAACCAGTATTATTATACAGGATTTATATAGCGCCAATAGTTTGCACAGCGCTTTACAATATAAGGAAGACATTACAGTCACAATACAATTCAAGACAAGATGGTAAGGAGGGCCCTGCCCCTGAGGGCTTACAATCAAGAAGATATTGGTATTGGTGTTGGTTTTGGTGCATCCCTAGTGACAATCACCACTCACTGTGCTTTGTAGGAGAAGCATTGTACAGGCCCCCTGCGCATCCTGTAGAGGTGTCGGGAGCCAGAATGTGATGTCACTCCAGTCCAGGCACCTTTACAGGAGGGAGCAGTAAGCAATGCATGCAATGCAAAGCAATGCCTTGCGACCATAGCCCCAGCCTGCCCCACCTAAAGCTGATACTCAGTGCTGGGCAGCATATTTTGAATGGCTGCTTGGCGCGAGAACTAACAGTGCTACCCTAGGGGGAGGCTGAGAGCCCTCTCACCTAGAAAAGTGGAAGGCATGCGGCGACCAACTGAACACAGGGTCACAACCCACGTTTGGGACAGGACCCGCCAGTTGAGAACGAAGGCTTTAAAGTTTCTGAACAATTAAATCATAATAAGGTGATAATACGTATTTTCTGTTCCTAGGTGCAAATAATATTTTCTGTACTTAGTTTTTCCCTAAATTTGCCATTATTTTGTCCTGCAGAATAACAATTGTTAAGCCGCCATTTTATAGTCTCAGCTACCAATGACTGATTTGTTTTTGTCTCCGCTCACAGAGTGTTTTAGTACAAGTGCGCAAGTTCCAGACGGCAGCTACGTTCCCAATGGATGACATATCTATAATTATCTAATTAATAAAAAGTCCCATCCCTACATCAATGGGAATGTCTACATAGGTACCTGAAAAGCCGGCATCCGAATCTATTTGTCAGTCTGTTTAATGGCTGCGCCTTCCACGGCCTACACAGTGCAAATGATGCCATTTAATAATGCTCTTACGATGCCAAGCTGGAGCCTCGCTTGTTATTTTAAGGCAGTGATGCAGAGCGCACGGAGTGTAGCTTTGGTTTGGCTTGCTTAGCAGATGTCTACAGATCACTTTATGTTAATTTCAACATAAAATCTAATATATTTCTGGCCTTTTCTTGTTACTTGAATAATTATTTATAGTATGAAGAGAAGTTCCCGAGAGCGGTCCATCTCCTTCGCTGATCTAAGCGTGCTTGACATTGCTATTTTCTTGCTTGGCCAGGCTCTTGATAAAACTCACATCGCTCTTTCTACTTCATCTCGTAAACCAAATGGCTATTCTGAAGAACGAACTACACATGGAATGCAATTATCTTCCCTACACACATTAAATGGCCCTGTCGATGCCACCTCATTAGTGTCTTTAATGCGAAACGTCTAAATGTCCTATGTCCAAATTCACAATGTGATGAAGGGCCAGTGAACCTAAAGCAGAAGTAGGACATGTATATGAAAACTCCTATATCATCGCAGAAGTTAAGCAGTTTCGTCATTTTAGGGCTTTGCAAATAACAGATATGGACAGAAACTCTTTAAGTGTACCTGTGTTTTAAAGAGATATAGTCACCTTCCCCATGCAAGGCAAGGTGACAGTGTCATTAGAAAGGGCTTCCCCTGAACCCCTTATACTCACATTACCTGGGCTCCCCTGAAGTTCCTTGTTCTTCTGCCGACAATGCTGAGGTTGGCTGTGTTGGCGAAATTGAAGTGACATCACTGGGTCATTTAACAGTGCTCAGAGATAGTGATTGGCTGTTGTGCCTGGGGAAGATGGTCACATGCTCCTCCATACCCCGAAGTGTCGGGTATTCTTGCCAGCTGCAGCTGAGCAAGAAGCTACAAGGAAGTACAGATAAGGTGGCTATATGAGACTTGGGCAAGGGGGGATCAGTTTCAGAGACACTGTCACCTTACTCAGCCAGGATAAGGTGACAGTGTCATTGGAAAGGGCATCCCCTGAACTCCTTATACTCACATTACCTGGGCTCCCCTGAAGTTCCTTGTTCTTCTGCCGCCAATGCTGAGGTTGGCTGTGTTGGCGATTTTGGAGTGACATCACTTCCTGGGTCATTTAACAGTGCTCAGACATAGTGAGTGGCTGTTGGGCCTAGGGATAGTGGTCAAATACTCCTCCATACCCAGAAGTGCCGGGTATTCTCGCCAGTTGCAGCTGAGCAATGAGCTGCAAGGGAGCACATATAAGGTGGCTACATGAGTGTTGGGCAAGGGGGATCGGTTTCAGAGACACTGTCCCCTTGCTCAGCCAGTGACATCACTGGGTCATTTAACAGTGCTCAGACATAGTGATTGGCTGTTGGGCCTAGGGAAGATGGTCACATGCTCCTCCATACCCAGAAGTTCCGGGTATTCTTGTCAGCTGCAGCTGAGCAAGGAGCTACAAGGGAGCACATATAAGGCATATGTACATATGTTTTGGAGCTGCAAGTGAGCACATATAAAGTCATATAAACATATGTTTTAAATGCAAGTACTTTGGGTGCCTGAATTTGACCTGGTATCAGCCTTTTGCTATATACGTTTTGGGCAAGGGGGGGATCGGTTTCAGAGACACTGCCCCCTTGCTCTGCCAAGATAAGGTGACAGTGTCTATTTAACACACACATTTAGGCCCAACACTATTCAAAGCGTTTTATTTTGTTTTTGGCCAGAATATGAAAAGGTTAGTGCCAGTTATTTATTGCCAACTGTGTCAGTGTTAGTGAGATTTCCCCTCACTTCCTGTACCTGTGACAACCACTAACCCCAATTCTTCTATGGGAATCACAGGGACTGGAATTGAGAAAAAATCTAGCCAATGGGGATACAGACAGAAATAAAAATCTAAAAATAAATGTTATCTTCACTCCATTCAATCAACTTTACATAATGGGCATGTCAATGTTTAAGTAAATCCCCTCGATAAATATTAACTTGCTCATGTAAAAATTAAGCTGTATGTCTCGTGCACATCCACACAAATGTGGCACCAATGGACATCCCACTCGCATACTACTGAACCTGATTCCTCTGGTGACCATATTTAACTTTATAAACAACTTAATGTCAGACCTGATCAAGCATTTTTTCTTTCCTTTATTCTGTGTAAACCCAAGCATTAAACTTTAGGCAGATATCAAAGACACAAATTAACGCAGTTCTGAGTTCAATAATCATATGTTTTAAATGGAAGCACTATAGATGCCTGAATTTGACCTGGTATCAGCCTTTTGCGGTCCCTGTACAGCATAGCTAGTGTGAAGCAGTACAAGGAGCCAATTAGCTCATGTGCTGACAAGAAGCATGCTAATAGAAGTAGAAAGCAGAGTGACAGAGAGATAAGCTCATAACTGTGCTGCTTCTCCTTTCCAGTCACAGGCTGGGGGCAGATCCAAGATGACCTGTGCTCATAGGAAGTGGATTGAATGATGCTGGCCATCAGACTGAGGACATCTAGCAGCGGAAAAAAAGTACTGCAACGGAAATCTCCAGACCAAAGGTTAGTATTGTAGCTGTTTTATTTATAATTCGCATTGTCGTCCTGCCACTAGATACTGCCGTGTAGCATAGTAATTTCCTGCCACTAGATGGAGCCAGGAAGCAAAGAATTTCCTGCCACTAGATGGAGCCATGGAGCATAGTAATTTCCTGCCACTAGATGGAGCCAGGAAGCATAGGAATTTCCTGCCACTAGATGGAGCCATGGAGCATAGGAATTTTCTGCCACTAGATGGAGCCGTGGAGCATAGGATTTACCTTCCACTAGATGGAGCCATAGAGTATAGGAATTTCCAATGCTTTTTGGCTCCATCTAGTGGCAGGAATGTTGCAGGAAATTTTTCAAACCTTTTATGTGGAATATTTGTTTGGACCTCATAGTTGTCTTCCATATTGTGTTGGGTTTGCTGCCTCGTCAAAACAACCCCCACATAGTTATTAAGATCCTAAATAAAGCAGTTTTTCTACAGCCCCACAAAGCCGAAGAATTATCCGCAGAATAACTACCAACATTCCATGAAGTGTTTCACAGCTCTCAGCGAGCCCGCTGCTTGCTAAACATATTCCGAGACAAAGTTCACACAAACTGACTTCTCATCCTTCCGTGTTTAATGCTGCTAAAGAAAACATATTTACAGTGTGCTTCTATCCAGTCAGCTTATTAATGAGCCCGTGTGCTAAAGATAACAGCTTTGTAGAAAGGAATTAATAAACAGGAGGACTGGGCCCACGGAAGACTAAATTGCTTGCAATTTGAAAATGATCAAACATTTTCGAATTTGCATGACGGCACGCAGGAGAAGATGCATAGTTCGCCATTAAAATGGACAGAGCAGGTTTGCTTCACAAAAGTGTGTTTTTCGATAAAAATTGCTCAAATCAAAAATCAACATATTTATGTTTTGGAGAATTTGCTTGTGTTTGGACATATGGGACCGGTAACTGTATTTAAAGGGAATATGTTACAAACAAAATTGCTTGAAAATGCGGCAGCTCGCTATGAAGATAAAGTAGCACGCTTCTGCTCAATCTGTCCAGATTAATGGTGTACCGCCACGTGCTGTAATTATTTGAAGTATCGCGGCACTGAGCAGTGGTTAGAATGCTGTTCCCCTGTGGCTTCTTTATACACAAGTGTCTGATGTTTAAAACCCAACAATGGCCATTATTTTTTTAAGTAGCCCCCAGCAGTGCTGAAAAAATAAAAGCAGCTCTGGCTGAAATATGTATTACATTTTTAAATAAATATGACAAAATTTGTAAGGTATTTATATAGAGGTGACAATTTACGCTTTTTACATAGTGCATATTCACATCAGTCCCTGCCCCCAAGGAGCTTACAATCTAAGGTTTCTATCTCCTAATGATGCATACAGGGCCGGATTTCCCACAAGGCCACCGAAGCCCGGCCTCGGCCCAAAGGCCACGTTCCTCAATGCACCCCCCTATCCGCCAACAACCACCCACCCATGGAGAATGGCAGACCTGCAGGCTGCATACAAGTGATCTTGGTGACATCGCCGGGATCACTTGTACAAAACAAGCGCCGGCTTCCCCGCTGTACATTTAGCCCTGCTTGCCCAAAGCGGGGCTAAATGTAGTAAAACAATTACCCGCCCGGCACCCAGAACTTCATGTCCCGGGCATTGGGAGATAGGAATTCCACACCCCTGCTGCCCCTCTACTCCTTGCTGCCCCAAGGCTGGGCCTTGTGGGAAATCTAGCCTTGGGAGCAGGAGGGTTGTGGAATTCCTATCACCCAGCACCAGGGACATGCAGTCCCTGGGCGGGTAGTTTTTTTTCTACTTTTAGTCCTGCTTCGGGCAAGCGGCGGGGCTAAATGTAGAGCGGGGAAGCTGCAGCTCGTTTTGGACAAGTGATCTTGGCTATACCGAGATCACTTGTAATTAGCCTGCTCGTCCGTCCGCCCCCACCTCCGGCTGCCTCTCCCCCCTGGCCACCTGCCTCCCTGCCGTGGTTTTTGGGGTCCCCCACTCTTCTGGGGGATCTGGGACCATCGCAAGGTAGTTCAGGATGCAGAGCGGAGAACGTCCGTTCAAGAATAGGACACCTCCAAATGCTATCATACAGGGGTTTGTTAGCTCCGGTGTGATAGCAATAAAGGTAAGTGGAAAAAATAAATAAATAAGTAAAAGTTTAAAAAAATGTAAGTTTATAAAAAGTACAAAAATAATAAAAATTAAAATAGTAAAAGATAATAAGAAATAATAATAAAAAAATAAGAAAGTTAAAAGAATAAAAAGTGATAAAAAAAAGTAAGGGGCACGGAGGGGTGGTAGTGGTATTTTTTTCTCACAGTCGGGTTGTGTGATAAATCCTTCATATTCCTTGTATTTGTCTGGTGCACGGGGTGTGCCAGGTGTGCCTGGGTACACCCTAATCACCCCACGTGGTGCCACTGATAGCCCTCACCCTGAGTGCACAGCAGCTAGCAGGACCAGCTTCAGGGACATGGCATCACCCCAAGCACCAGGGGCAGCTGTCACCTGGAGGTCAAGCTTAGGGGACATGCCTGTGCATCTACTTCCTCCTTCCAGCTTAGCCCTCCAGATGGCCAGCGAAGTACAATGTGAGTAGGCATTCTCTCCCCCCCCATCTCTCACATTCCCTCCCCCCATCTCTCTCCCTCCTCTCTCTCTCTCACCCCTCCTCTCTCTCTCTCACCCCTCCTCTCTCTCTCTCACCCCTCCTCTCTCTCTCTCACCCCTCCTCTCTCTCTCTCACCCCTCCTCTCTCTCTCTCACCCCTCCTCTCTCTCTCTCACCCCTCCTCTCTCTCTCTCACCCCTCCTCTCTCTCTCTCACCCCTCCTCTCTCTCTCTCACCCCTCCTCTCTCTCTCTCACCCCTCCTCTCTCTCCCCCCCCCCCTCTCACACTTCCCGATCCGCTCACTGCAGGGAGAAGATCGGGAACTCAGCGATCGGCGGTATGTGTTTGCTGAATTCCCGATCAATAGAGCCGAAGGGTGACAGCATCAGTGTTACAGGTCGGCTTGAATTATGGGGATGAGTGTATTTTACTCACCCCATGATTCTCCCTGTAAGAAATCAGGAGTGTTAACTAGGGGTACTCAATAAATAGATTTGTATCTATTCTAGGAAGCCATTTAAATCCTCTCTTTCCTCCTCATACTGCACTACTTCAGACTAGATGCTATAGATAAGAACAGAATATATTCATACATACTGTGACAGTGTAGCACCTTCTCATGGTGTGATAAGGGTTAGAGGTCACCCAGGGATCTCACCCAAACAGGTTGAGGGGCTTCATGCCGCATGTTTCTTATGGAGAAAAATAGCTTTTCTCCAGGACTGATAAACTTTGGTCAGGGTCCAGGAACCCGGAGGATTTGTAGAGATTTGAGTGGGATGAAGCCTCCAACCCTGGGCCCATGTTTTGATGTTGACCCTCACCCACTGATTGAGAAGCTATGCACAGTCTATATGGTATGGGGTCTAGCTAGTGTTTAGGGATCAGACACAGAGGGACACAGAGGAGGTCTCTGCTCAGTAGTCATAAGGGCTCCACCCAAGAGTTATGGTGGAGGTCAGTGGAGCAGGGAGCTACAAGGTCTGTGCGTAGAGTGCAGGTCAGCACGATGTTGCAAGACTGTCTGGAGGACACAGACAGGGACCTGAGGACTGAAGCCAGAGCAGCGGTGCAGCTAAGAGCAAAGCCAGGAAGCCAGGATTGATAAACTCTGGTAAGGTACCAGGAACCCGGAGTCTTTGTAGAGAGTTGAGTGAGATGAAGACTCCAACCCTGGCTCCATGTTTTGATGTTGACCCTCACCCACTGATTGAGAAGCTATGCACAGCCTTCATGGTATAGGGGCTAGCTAGTGTTTAGGGATCCACCTGGGACACAGAGGAGGTTTCTGCTCAGGAGTCATAAGGGCTCCACCCAAGAGTTAGGGTAGAGGTCAGTGGAGCAGGGAGCTACAAGGTGAGTACCAAGAATGCAGGTCAGCACGGTGTTGCAAGACTGTCTGGAGGAAACAGACAGGGGCCTAAGGACTGAAGGCAGAGCAGCGGTGCAGCTAAGAGCAAGGCCAGGTGGCTACATTTACATATTTTTGGTGAAAAGAGATGAAAAACAACCCCTCTGAGGGCAACTGCATTATGCTTTAAGAATTTTCTGTTAATAAAAGTGGGCAAGGAAGCAGTAATGTGCGGTACCTCTGGTTCCGGCTGAGGCATTCCCAAGCCTCGCTCTCAGCACGCCCCGCCAAAGCACTGCGCCCCGCCGGCTGCGGAAGCTCCCGCCTCTATCTGCCAAAGTTTCGCCCCCAACCTGGCCCCAAGTTAGTTTGAAGGAGGAAGGGAGGAGACAGTGAGGAGCGTCCCTGTCCCTCGCTTGCTCATCACTGTTTTGTTTTTTTTTGATTGGACAGCTTGCACCAATGGCGCTTTGCCATTGGTCCAAGCAATCCACAGAGCTCACGCCTCTAACAAAGTAACAAAGAGTAGAGGCTGTGACAGCTCTTGCCACAATAGTTAGGTTACACAAGCAGTGGGGAAGCTCGCTGCTGTGTAACCTAACTACCTGTCAAAAGCTGGATGCAGTGCCGCCTGTAATTAACAGGCATCGCTCCGTCCATGACAGGTTACACAGCGGGGAGTCTTTACCTGCTGTGTAATCTGATAGAAGCCGATCTCAATGGAGAAAAAGCTGTCAGCTTCAGACTTAAAGCTGACAGCTTTTTCCTCCATAATACTAGGTGAGGCTCTGCCCCACTTGCCTCCCCTGACCGCACGTCCCTGCAAGGAAGCCCTAAAAAGAAGGTTTCAGCAAGAGGCTGCATCCCTAATGCTCTACTGTTTGATACTAGTTCTCACAATACATTAGGCACGCTGTAACTATCACTGCCCTTAAATAATCATCTTTCTTTTTCTTCTCTAAGCTACTAAAGAAATATAAACTCAATTGGCCCGGAGGTCTAATTAATTGCGCTGGCTCATGTAAATGTATTTTTTTCTTACGGTGTCATCCATTTTTAGCTCAGAATTTAACCTTGTCCTTCAGCAAATACCACAGAGGCCTTCTTCTTTCCAATATATGATACTTACTCCCAGGGAGATATCGAGGGTCTCCTCATTATCTGCATTTTTACACTTTGCTTAATTTTCTGTCCCCACCAGTTATGCCAGAAAAGCCCAGCAACAAGGGATGAAGAAGTGATGAAATGGCAAATTGCTAAGTGAGAACGTTTATGCGCTAATTCTTACACAAATTGACTTCTCTGAGTTAAGTGCCACAGTGAATGAAGCTCTAGTGTTTCGTGCCTGCGAGTTTTTACACTTTCCTAGGGGTCAACACAAGTCCTACACATAGGGATAACATTACTACATCTCATATCAGGGAATGACTACTTTGTCTGTCTGAGATCATGGGTGATGGCTTGTAAGTGGAACAAATACTCCATAAAGGACCCGCTGGCTTCCAAAACATAATTGCTAGTACCCAGAAGAGTGCCCGGGCCTGGAAAGCCTTGGGGATATGGGAGAATTATTGATAATTTGGGTCTTTCCAGGACCATAATGGTTTTAGTATCTGTCTTTGGTCTCTAAAGGTAGTAAATGTGTGCCACGGAAGATCATTCTTTATTAGTATCATGTAACTCTGCACAGTTGTGTTGGTTTAAAGCTTTATGCGAAGTCTAAACATGCCTACAGAAATGAGCTTGGCACGCAACTGACGGCCCCTCCCAACTGATTGAATAGAGTCATGCGCTGGCATCTTCACTTTAAAGTGTAACTCCTCTAATGTTGTGAAGAAACCCATCTGGGTGATCAAGGTACATTGCAAGGATGTGAATACATTTTGTTGCAGATTCTCTCTGCGCTTGTATGGGTCTCCTCCCACACTCCAAAGACATGCTGGAAGGTTAATTGGCTATGTGAGATAGGGGACCTTACACTATAAGCTCCATGAGGGCAGGGACTCATGTGAATGTGCAACTACCGGTATGTAAAGCGCTGTGTAAATTGTTGGCACTATATAAATACCTGTAATAAATAAATATTGGTGGCCAGTGGCAGGAAATCTATCTCTTACATTGGAGGTCAGTGGGAGGAAGAAGACTATCCCTTACAGTTATGGACAGTGGGAGGAATAATGCTTCTTGACATTTGAGGTCAGTGGGAGGAGGAACATTTTAGACAGTGGGAGGAAGAATATCCCTTAGATTGGAGGTCAGAGGGTGGAAGAATATCCCTTACATTGGAGGTCAGAGGGTGAAAACTATCCCTTACATTGGAGGTCAGTGGGAGGAGTAATATCCCGTATATTGGAGGTCAGAGGAAGAAAGACTGTCCCTTACATTGGAGGTCAGTGGGAAGAGTAATATCCCGTATATTGGAGGTCAGAGGAAGAAAGACTGTCCCTTACATTGGAGGTCAGTGGGAGGAAGACTAACCCTTACATTGGAGGTCAGTGGGAGGAAGACAACCCCTTACATTGGAGGTCAGAGGAAGAAAGACTGTCCCTTACATTGGAGGTCAGTGGGAGGAAGACAACCCCTTACATTGGAGGTCAGAGGAAGAAAGACTGTCCCTTACATTGGAGGTCAGTGGGAGGAAGACTAACCCTTACATTGGAGGTCAGTGGAAGAAAGACTGTCCCTTACATTGGAGGTCAGTGGGAGAAAGACTATCCCTTACATTGGAGGTCAGTGGGAGGAAGATAACCCCTTACATTGGAGGTCAGTGGGAGGAAGGCCCGTTCAGCATTGCGGTCATCGGAAGCCCGCCCAGTACGATCTGCCTGTCCAAGATGGGCAGATCGTACGTTTTCTTAATTACTTTACAACCCTCGCAAGACTTGTAAAGTGTATGGCCTCCTTTACATTGGAGGTCAGTGGGAGGAAGACAACCCCTTACATTGGAGGTCAGTGATAGGAAGACAATCCCTTACATTGGAAGTCAGTGGGAGGAAGACGACCCCTTACATTGGAGGTCAGTGGGAGGAAGACACCCCCTTACATTGGAGGTCAGTGATAGGAAGACAATCCCTTACATTGGAGGTCAGTGGGAGGAAGACAACCCCTTACATTGGGGGTCGGTGGGAGGAAGACGACCGCTTACATTGGAGGTCAGTGGGAGGAAGACAACCCCTTACATTGGAGGTCAGTGATAGGAAGAATGCCTATCTTACACCACCAACTCTGTCTCTGCCAGGCCAGAACTATGGTGACAGTGTAGGTCAAACGTCCATCCGGTTCAGATGGCATTGCTGACGGGGGCAAATAGCAGGGTACCCAGGGGACGCTCCCTTGGTCTGGTGACACCCCTGACTATCAGGGTTATTCACAAAAGGGTGAAGAGTTTGGAGAAGGCAGAAGTGATCAAGCTAGGACAATGTAGCAGAACTGGGAAGTGAGCTGAATTGAGCATTTTTCAAATCAGCTATTTTGGCCTAGATTGTTCCCTTCTCCGGACTCTTCACCCTTTTGTGAATAACCCTGATAAAATGTATTTTGCCCACTTTGCATAATAAGAGAAGAGGGGGTTTCCAGTGTTGTATGTGTGTAGGGGTGAAAGGTCATATGAGGTGAATTGTGTTTTGCAGACTCCCATGGACTGTCCCTAGAAATGAGGGTCACTCTCCCACCATTATCTCTGTCTATGTGAAGCTCAGTGATGGGGGCCTCTCAGTGCGGACAGCCGGCAGCCCTCAGCTATGTGTCAGTCTGCCCGCCAGTAACTCCTCCGCTGCCGGCTAGTCACACTAACTGAGCACACAACTCCCCAGGCTCCGGTGCAACGTGGCGCCCTGGCTCCACCCAGTCATTGAATCTCGTCTGACCAATAGGAAGCGGCGTGACAGCTGACAGCACAGGACGGCTCCTCGCACGGGATTGGCTGCGAGCGGCTCCCATCCCTCGACGGAGCAAGTAAGTCAATGCTGCAATGCTGAGTGTGGAGTGAGAGCGATCTGACCGGGGGACCGGAGGCTGAGCCCAGGGCGGAGGGTGTGCGGGTAAAGGAATGACTGCTGCAGGGGAGACTGCGTGTGGATGAGTGCATTGCGGTGAGCGTACACAGGGGATGTGAGCCAAGGCTTAGCAAGGGCTGAGTGTATGTGCTTTCATAATGGAAGGACATGTGTGCCCAGTTATCAGTGGTTGGGCGCGTGTGCCCAGGTATCGGTGGTTGGGCGCGCGTGCCCAGGTATCGGTGGTTGGGCGCGTGGACCCAGGTATCGATAGTAGGGTGTGTGGACCCAGGTATTGGTGGTATGACTCGTACCCAGGTATCAGTGGTAAGACATGTTCACCTAGGTGCTTAAATCATTGGGCATGGTTGCATAGAGGCTGAGTGACTTGGCATGGTTGCCTGGCTGAGCGAATGGGAACGGTTGCCAAAGGATTGAGCACGGTTGCCTGGGGCTGAGTAATTGGGCACAGTTGGCTGGCTGAGTGATTATGCATGGTTGTTCGGAGGCAGAACACAGTTACCAAGGAGCTGAGCAATTGGGAACGATTGCCCAGAGGCTAAGGGATTGGGTCAAGTTTCATGGAGAGTGAGAAATTGGGCATGGTTGCCTGGCTGACCAAATGGGCATGGTTGCCTAGGGGCTGAATGCTTGAGCTCAGTCTGCTGGCTGAGCGACTGGGCGCCACTGCCCAAGGGCTGAACAACTGGGCGTGGTTGCCTAGGGGTTCGGCATGGTTTCCCGGAAGCTGAGCAATTGGGCATGGTCACCTGTGAGTTAAGCCATAGGGCAAGGTTTCCAAGAGGTGTGGTAAGGCACAATTGGCAAGAGTTGAAAGGTTACCTAAGGGATGAGTGGCGGAGCATGAATGTTCAGGGTTTGTGAGTGAGATGACTTTGAGTGGGAGATCATGGATGTCCACGGGTGTTTTAGGGCGTTATTAGGGCTTTTTTTTTTTAAGTTTGCTGGGGCTCAGTTGTAGGGCACAGTTGCTCAGGACTCAGTGATGGGGCACACTTGCCCGGGGTTGAGTGGGAAGGCGCACTTGCCCGGGGTTGAGTGGGAGGGCGCACTTGGCCGGGGTTGAGTGGGAGGGCGCACTTGCCCGGGGTTGAGTGGGAGGGCGCACTTGCCCGGGGTTGAGTATTGTCATTACTGGCACTAATGTTATAGTCCTTCCAAGCTACATTTTATGCAGATATGGAACTACATTGTTCAGAGAATAATATTGCAGTCAGGTAGCTTTTTAGGGATTATTTAACGGGGCAAAGATCAGTAGAATAAACTAGATTTTTTTTTTTCTGTAGTAATATCGACTCTTAACATTTCACTATCATAAAAGTGATGATTGGTCTATCTGGGAATTGTAATGTTAGGAATTTACCAATAGACATGTATAGAAACAGACGGAATGGGGTACGTGAATGTCACCAATCACTGCAGGTCAATAATCATATCTGGGTCTGTGTTAGCGATATTTCCCCTAATTTTTTTTATCCGCTGAATTTAGGCCTACTCCGCTGGCATTGTACTGAATTGCTTGAATATATTTGCATTCACATTTCATGTTATTTTTTACATCTTGAGTTTTGGGTAGGCACAGTCCGGTTGCCTTCAGACATCTTTCATGGCCAAAAGTATCTGTAAACACGAGAGGCCACATTGGGCATTAGACTGCGTTTAGGCCAATGGGGAGAGGCTGGGGAATTAAACTTTGACTCCAGCTTATCAGGGGAGATAACAGCAGGCAAAACATTTTTTTAAGACCTGTCTGATTCCTGTTACCCCAGGTGAGCCTTGACTATTGGTGCATGGTAAGGTTATGGTAAGGACTCTTGTCCAATTTCTATTAAAAACCATTGACCTGATGATAAAAAAGCTAGCTGATAATGATTGCAGGAATTTACTACATTTGGGTAAAAGACTTATGTTGGACAAGTGCTGCTGGGGTAGATCCCAGCCTGGCTGTATTGGGGACACCACTAGTCTTTGCAGAATTGCCTTCTTACTCTAGTGTCATCTACCAATGACTGACAGCACAGTGAGCAAGATGACATTCCCTATAATGTGTTCCATCGGACAGTTCGCAGAACACAACTTTGTAACTGGATGCTGGAAGTGTAAGCAAATGGGACAGGTGGGGGGTTCTAATAGTACAGGTGGTACTCTGATACTGCAGAAGTTGTTATAGTGCTGCAAAGGTTGGGAAACATTGCAGTAAAAGAACACACGAGAGGATGACTACTCACCAGTACATGAAGGGAATGATAAAGTGTTGTGTAAGTAAGCGTTTGATCAGAGGAAGTAGGAAGGAGGAAGTGTGTATACGGACCTATCGAGGGTGAAAATGTTGATCTCTTCCTAATGGCGTTACTATGTCATAACCACATTGCTACATGTGTTTCCATTCTTGATTCTGGCACTGCATGGCCTGAACACAGAAAATAGAAATGTATTGCCAGCTTTACTGCTTGCCACAAGCTGCTCTGGGAGCCTGACTTGGTTCCACCTAGGTGCAACGGATGAAGAATGCAAGAGGATAGTCTGGGGAGTCTACTTTTAGAAGTGTAGTAATGTAGGGGGGGGGAGTGGCCTCCTACAGCCTCCAATGGAACTCTTCTCACATAGTTGTTCACATTGTTTTAACATAACCATATGCTATTTGACAGATTTTGAAGCTGATATAAGAAGGACACCAGGAGGTACCCATTTGTACCTACCATTGTCTTTGTACCCATTTGTGCCCTCCATTGTCTTTGTACCTGTCTGTACCTTTAGTTGTCTTTGTAAACATTTGTGCCTTCCATTGTCTGTCTTTCTACTCATTTGTGCATTCAATTGTCTGTGTGCCCATTTGTGCATTCAATTGTCCTTGTGCCCATTTGTACCGTCCGTTGTCCTTGTGCCCATTTGTGCCTTCCATTGTCTGTCTTTCTACTCATTTGTGCATTCAATTGTCCTTGTGCTCATTTCTGCCGTCCGTTGTCCTTGTGCCCATTCCTGCCTTCCGTTGTCTTTTGTGGTGCCCATTCCTGCCTTCCGTTGTCTTTTGTGGTGCCCATTCCTGCCTTCTGTTGTCTTTGTGGTGCCCATTCCTGCCTTCTGTTGTCTTTGCGGTGCCCATTCCTGCCTTCTGTTGTCTTTGCGGTGCCCATTCCTGCCTTCCTTTTGTGCCTTCCATTGTCTTTGGAGGTTTAAAAACCCAGGCAGCTTGATATGCAAATATCAAATTTCATTTTGCAGGCTGGAGCTCTGACACCCAACAAAAGTCTGAAGTTTTAAGTAGAAATTTGCATGTTGAACTTCCCCTGAGTTTAGGGGCTCTCTGGGTGCTCTGGAAGATGAAGGAAGGTACAGGTGGGCATCTCTTACATCCATTCTTAACTTTTTATGTCTGCTTTAGTATCTATTAAATAGGAAAGGTTTCCATTTCTTTCAAACTGAAGCAGCTACAGTACCTGATTTTACCAGTAGAGGGCAGTGTAACTAAAATCTGGCTTTACCGATTCTGGTTCATGTAGAAATTGGGATAGGAGGAGAATATGTGTTTACTGAAGAGAGAGGATCCTCAGTGAAAGGCCATTTAAACTTGACAGATCACACATCCAGAGGAGTTCGATACGTTTGTGGGCTACACAAGTGTTTGGTAGACTATGGCCTTTCCGCTCATTAAAATTACAGTCTTTGAGGCCCTGTTACCAGTCCCTAGTGAACTGATACCTGTTCAGAAAACATGACACGTCAAGCAATATTGCATATGATATTATATGAGAGGTCACTTTAGCACAAAGCTCAAGAAATCAGGCCCATAGACCCTTTTATTTCCCCAGGCTTTTGTAGACTTCCTCATACATGTAAGCATGCATTAATGTTCATTATCTTTTCTTGCAGTTCCTGTGCTGCTATTGGAATGGTGATGGAGCCTCATACATTTCTTTTCGTGCTGCTTCTATGTGCTGGAGAGGTGATCTGTAAACCCACCTTTCGTAAAGAGCGGATACGCCTGGACCCTGAGCTCAACACTCAGGCCCATGAAGAGAACCAGAGCTTCCAGCAGGACCATGAGGCCTTCCTTGGCAAAGATGAGGCCAAGACATTTGATCAGCTAACTCCAGAAGAAAGCAAAGACAAGCTAGGGTGAGACATTGGAATTTGTATTATCACTGTATATGACGTTAGTCTCTCTGTTACATGTGAATTCAGACCTTGAATGCACAGGACTTTCCTGATTTTCTTCAATCCTTAACTGTACAGCTATAGCGCTGCACAAATATACTGTATGTAGGGATGCACCGATGCCGATACTAGTATTGGTGCTTGGACGAGTACTTGCACTCACCCAAATACTCCTGATACCTATTGCAATACCGGAACTTCCGGTAGCAGGAAGCCGGATGGCGAGTCATTACACACCGCCCCGCTTTCTGATTGGCCGGAAATCCAATGTCACTTGGTGAGGAGAGAGCATGGGGCCGGCTTCTCAGCCAACCACCGAGTCATTACACGTCCCCCAGCTTCCTCATCTGCTGGGAAGCCAGCTCCCTGGTGACGAGGGAGCTGGCTTCCCAGCCAACCAGGAAGCCGGGCGGCGTGTAATGAAGCGCCCGGCATCCTGACACCGGAAGTTCCGGTATGGGGATAGGCATCGGTGCATCCCTAGCATTTATTAATTATTTTGCAAAAGGTGGCTTATGCCTTTTTATATGAAAACCTCTGTAGGGAACACAGCGTACAAAATACTGAAACCAGTAGTGATTACATTTTAGATTATTGCAGTCAGACCACTGAAAGCAGAATTCTGATTGTCTGCTATAAGTTTCTGATACAAGTAAAAAGTAATATCCTGAATGTTCTTTGGATTATTCAGTAAGTGCTTCTCGGGATATGTATGTGAGTATTTTCTATTTCTGTTCGGTTTCCTGTGCAGACCTGGTATTGAGCTGATCCTGTTGTGAAGTCCGTGTGAAGCTGCCCCCCCCCCCCCTCTGCTCGGTGAGGGGTCAAATGATCAGATGACGGGGAGGGTCTCTTACCATGCTGATAACGTGGCACATAGACTTGTGAAACTGTCAGTGCTGAGGAGGCTTCAGTGAGCTCAGTTCAAAGGGGGAACTGAAAGGGAGACGTGAGGACATGGTGTCTGCAGGCCAGTATGTTACTGGCAGTCATTCAATGGCCTCCGAGATGCAAACAATCATTTGCTGCAGTTGATGATTTCGGCGTTCTTAGCAGAAAATAATATAATGTAATGTCAGGAATGTATCTGTTATTTGACGTCTGCTGAGAGTAATTACACTGCATGATGACAAAATGCTCATGTAAATTACAATGAGGAAAAAAACCCAACAATTTTTATATACATATATATATATCCCATAGATATAAAGACATTTTTATTTTCATGTTGGCATAAACAAAGATCTGCTTAACACTATGTGATGTTTAAGTCTAGCAGCTCCCTAAGGACTCTGTCATGCTGGTGAAGCAACTCATGTGAGCAGGTAACATATAGGATCCCCTAGGGCAGGGGTGGCCAAACTCCGGCCCTCCAGCTGTGGTGAAACTACAAATCCCATGATGCATCTCTCTCCCGGAGTCATGTCTGGGGCTGTGAAAATCTTGCAATGCCTCATGGGATTTGTAGTTCCACCACAGCTGGAGGGCCATAGTTTGGCTACCCCTGCCCTAGGGCTTAGTCTTTAAGGCCAGCCGATATTTTGTCAGGGGCACCTTCTTGGAGGTTTGGTGTTAGCTGTGTGCTGACCCTATGTCACGACCCCAAGGTTCACCCTACTCTAATATGTGGATACTAACCTGCATAGGCTGGAGAGGAGGATGGACCAGGACAGAGGAATAGTCCAGGGGGCAAGCAGAGATTTGGTTGGTACACGAACAAAGGTTCAGTTCAGGCAGCAGGCAGGGGTGTGGTCGCTACACAGGAGAGTGTCAGTCCAGGCAAAGACGTGGGCAGTATTCAGCCAAAGGATGAGTCCAGGTAGCAGGCAGAGACAGGGTCAGTATAAAGGCAAAAAGTCAGTCCAGGCAGCGGGCAGAGACATGGTTGGTATACAGGCAAAGGGTCATTCTAGGCAGCAGGCAGGGACATTGTTCGCTACACAGGCAAAAGGTCAGTCAAGGTGGAGACGTGGTCAGCATTCAGGCAGCAGGCAGAGACGAGGTAGGTATAAAGGCAAAGGGTCAGTCCAAGCATCAGGTAGCGACATGGTTGGTATACAGACAAAGGGTCAGTCTAGTAGGAGGAGACGGGGTCGATGAAACAGGCAACGGTCGGTAAACGGTAGTGGGTTCAAGGCAATAGAAGTCCGAGGCAAACTGTTGCTTGGGTGCCAGACACTGGGACACAGATCCTTTAAATAGGTGTGGTGTATGTGGTCACATGCGTATAACGTCATCAGCCAGGAACCCTGGAAGCGCTGCTGGCCCTGGGAGAGAGGGAGCCTGGCACGTGAGCGGGGAAGGTAAGTGACAAACGCAATGAACTGGCATGGTGTGATTGGGCCTAACACACACGTTGTATGTTGCACATTAATATGGTTTGCATTACCAAATACACCACAATGGACTGAATATCTGCAACACCTGGTAGTACTTTATGAATGTTGCTGTGCGCTGCAACTCAGGTGCAGTGGGGGTGCCATTCCGTTGTATTCCAGTAACAATCTGCTATAAATGAAATGTAACACTTAACCCTCCTCTGCTTTAAAACTTAAGCTAAATCCTAAAATCTGAGATTTTAACCCCCACCCCCTGCCAAATCTGCCTCTGTGAAATATAACATTGGAAACGGCCAGTAAGTGCAAAAATAAATGATCCAGTTCATCAAGTGAGCTGTACTAAAATTTCAAGGAGCATCATCATCATTGCTCAGTTCAGCAAAACCCCCCAGCCCCCATGTTGTGAAGATGAGAAGAGGAGATATTCTGTAGTCTGTCACTGGGACAGGAAGTGAGCCAAAGCAGTGGCCACCTGGCCAGGGGAGGTAACAGGCTGGTAAATGGTCCAGATGTATGCCCCTGGACACAGTCACATTTTTAAAGGTGCATGGACCGTTGCCCCTATGTGAATGAGCCTTTAATCTAAACCTTTGAGCAAAGAAATATTGCAGAAGACAGAATATTGCTCGGGTACTTTTTAACATTTATTTTTCCCACTGCAGGCTCCAGGGGTGTCACCCTGCTAGGCAGTGAAGCCAAGGATCAGGATGATGGCTCCAGAGCCTGCTCCTTGTTAAAGGAGAACTATGGGGTTAGGGCTTTTCCCCATAGTTCTCCTAAGGGTAACGGGAGGTCACAAACTAGCGTCCTCCTGTCACCCTAAGCTCAGCTGAGACGCCGCAGCCGGAACGGATCCCGACCATTATGTCTGGGTCCACCCAGCTGCGTGAGTGACAGCTGGCTCCGCCCATCTAGAGGCAGAAACAGCTGTACCCTCCCCTGTCTGTTCTGTCAGTCAGCGCTGGAGGATCGGTCAGGGGAAGAGGGGGAATCCAGTCACTCCCCTGTCACGGCTCTCTGCCGGCACAGGATCGAGAAGTGAGCGAGCGCCGGTATGTGTTCGTTCACTTCCCGATCTACTGAGCCGACCTGTGACAGTCACTCACCTCATAATTCTACTTTTAAGTCAGCAATGGCAGCGTCAGTTTAGACCAGTATAGATATTTTACGGCGTATCCGTCTGAGGCATGCATGTAAACTAGAATAGTCACAGACAGCTCTGTTCGTCATTTGTAATTCTCCAGGTACCTGTCTAAAGGATGATACATTCAATTGGTTTTGCAGGAAAATCGTCAACAGAATAGACGGGGACAGCGACGGGTTTATAAGCACGGAAGAGCTGACGTCGTGGATTAAACGAGTCCAGAAAAGATACATCTATGAAAATGTAGCCCGGGTCTGGAAGGACTACGACGTCAATCAAGATAACCAGATTTCATGGGAAGAGTACAAGCAGGCCACCTATGGATACTACTTGGGTAAGTTTGGCAAGGAATGCTGGGTAATCCTTGCTTAAGCTGGCCATACAAGTTTCAGCCAGTTCCAAAACTGGCACAGTGGGTGCCGCTGTCGGCACACTGTCGGACGGCATCCCTTGATCAACTGATCGAAGGAGCTGGTCGTAAAATCTTCGAACGGACAGAGCCGGCGGCCAGTGAACTGCCAGCTCTGTCTGAGTATTCTGACAGTGGTCTCCGGCCGCTGATGGGGCGTTTTAGTCCCAAGGTCTGGAAGGTGAACCTGGCCTTTCAAACCCAACTAAGTAAATAAATGAACTCTGGTTGTAGTCAAACAGTAACTTGTGAAGACCATAATGTTTGATTGGCACTAGAGCTTCTCTTGGAAGAAATTACCCCCTCCCCCGGCATTTAGATGCAGGGAGGACTGCTGCTATCGGTGTGTAAGCAGCTGTCTCTATAGCAATCCAGAATACCCCCACATCGGAGCTAAATTCAATCAGCAGGGAACATGAGCTTTGCTCATTGCAGAGCTATTAGGCTGACACAGCAGGGGACCTCTGTAGAGAGGCCACTGCTTCCACGTAGAACAGGATCTCTGCAGCTAAATACCCAGGAAAAAAGTTTGATCTTCTGGTGTTTGGTTACACCCCGAGTTCTTTTATTTACTTTTAGGGTACACACAAGCAGCATGCCGGAGCATCTTGTAGTGATCAGTTGTACATGAGCATTGTGCGAAATTGATCGCTGCTGCGTGCTATTACATGCTACATGTTTAGCTTAATTAATGGGGCGCCATTTGTTACATGTGTCAAGCAAACAGATGCTACTCAAGCTACTCAATTTTAGTAGCATGAAAAAGTGCACATTTATTTATTTTTGCCCTGTTGACCTGACCTAAACCAGTCTGTGTGTGTGTGTGTGTGTCCCACACAGATTCATACTTCCCGAAATCCAACAAACTCGGCCTCTTGAGTTTTACATCCAGCCCTCTATCCTGGCTGCACCTGAGCATTACAGCTCCATAGACAGAGATGATAAATAAATACATATTTCCAATGCTCATCCGCTCCATCTAGTGGCCTCCGTGCAGTATTACATGACAATACATTTGACCTGCAAAGATGCTCCTCTGCCCCATCTAGTGGCCATAATGCTGTATTACATGACAAAACATTGGAGCGGCAAAGATGCTCCTCCGCTCCAACTAGTGGCTATAATGCTGTATTACATGGCAAAACATTGGACCTGCAAAGATGCTCCTCCGCTCCAACTAGTGGCTATAATGCAGTACTATATGACAACCTGCAAAGAAAATATATTAAGAACATTCCTTTCTGTAATTTGTTTCCACAAAACAAATATTTACAGGTCAAAAGGGCTCTGTAAATTGTTTACAAATAGACCTCAATGTGTATAACCTTTTTTATTATTTTATCTTATATGATCTAAATATCGCCAACCGTTTTTGTGCAGTGCTTTGCAGAATAAGGTGTTTAGCAAAGGCTGTGTGATCACTCTAAACATCCAGCGGGGTGGGGAGTTCACTTTTGGGTCGGCCATGTAAAAATGAAAGCCTGCAGAAACCCTCACGGGGCACTGGATAAGTATTCCTTGCATTCAGTTTATTGTTATTCTTTGTAGCGAACCCGGAAGAGTTCCAGGACGCAGACCAGTTCAGCTACAAGAAGATGCTGCCACGTGACGAGAGGAGGTTCAAAAAGGCCGATCTTAACGGAGACATGCAGGCAAATCGAGAAGAGTTCACATCATTCCTCCATCCGGAAGAGTTTGAGCATATGAAGGATATTGTTATACTGGTAGGTGTATATATATATACCTGTCCTGACGTATGTGTTTTATGCTGTATTCAAGGTATGACCATCCTTACTTTAGAACTGTGAATGTGTGGGGTATACAGAGCCAGCTTCAGTTCAAGTAATGAGAAGGCTTCCCAGTGAGCTGATCAGAGCTACAACTAATAAATAGAAATCAAATTGTTCTTATACAAATGCCATTAGCTTGTTGGTTACAATCTATATATAAAAAATCACAGTGAATCGTGAAGGCTGGTTGGAAAAGGCATTGTATTGTTATATAGGATTGCATCAACCAAACTACATACAGTTATAAAAATAACAGAAGTGTATGCTTTGTCAATGGGATACAAAGCAGACTTAAAAGAGAACTGTGGCCCAGCCTTTTCTGGCCACAGTTTTCTTTAGGGTCACAGGAAGACATTTACTATCTCCTCCTGTGACCCAAAACTCAGCATAGAAGTTTTGGTCCTGTTACCAGCAAATAGATATGAGCTTAAAGGAGAACTATGAGGTGAGTGCTTTTCACTCACCTCATAGTTCTAGCCGATCTGTGACAATGAGACTGTCACAGGTCGGCTCAGTAGATCGGGAGGTGAGCGAACACATACCAGCGTTCGCCCACCTCTTGATCCTGTCACGGGGAGGGGCTGGATTCCTTGCTCCGATCCGCCATCGCTGACTGGCGGAACGGGAAGGGGCGGGCACAGCTGGCTCTGCCTCTAGATAGGCAGAGCCAGCTGTCAGTCACGCAGCTGGGCGGATCCAGACATAATTGTCGGGATCCGCTTCAGCTGCGGCGTCTTAGTATAGCGGGGGGAGCAATACCGGGGGAAGCAGCTCGCGGTATACTGCGGCATCTCAGTATACCGCGAGCTACAGCCAATGATGTTGCACAAAATAAAATCAAGCCCATATACATTGCCCAGCAAAGTATTTCTTTAAATTTTTGGCCAAACACTTACAGTCCTCATTCCAAACAGCTGACTTTAACTCTCAGCCTGGCTTCCCTGGCGTTCCTGTCCAGTACAATATCACAACGGACAGAGCAGACTCCAGCAGATATGCATCTTCTAGTCTGGGGTAGGGAGGAGCAGGGGAATAGCTTGCCTTGCTGTGCTTGTATGTTTGTGGAGACACATACAAGGGTGGCTCCATAGGAAAGGATCCACCCTAAAATGATATATCAGGGCCTGTGCTCAGTGGACCTAAAAAAAAAGGAGCAGCATCCATTGTAAGTTTGATTTGTCAACATTTAAATGAGCTTAAATACCTTTTTGACTTTAATATCACTTTAAAGGCATTGTGGCTCAGGAGGGGAGATAAGGGTCTAAACTGTCCAGAACTTTGGAGATCACCATCAGATCCAAATAAATAAAAACGTGCTCCCAGGAACTGGCTCCAGGACTGCTGTTCAGATACTTTATTTATTTGTTTTGTTATCATTATATCTTGTAGGAGACCTTGGAAGATATTGACAAGAATGGAGATGGATTTGTCGATGAAGATGAATATATTGGTAAGATGTTGTATGTCATGATATCTGTGAGGGTTCTCATAAGCCCTCAGGGACAGGGCCCTCCTTACCATCTTGTCTTGAATTGTATTGTGATTGTAATGTCTTCCTTATGTTGTAAAGTGCTGTGCAAACTGTTGGTGCTATATAAATCCTGTATAATAATAATTTATCTAGGTCATGGTATAGCTAGTAGTAGTCTCATTCGGCCGGACTTGCTTATAATGTAAAAGATGTTTCACTCCTCTTCCAAATAGGTTCTTGGCTCTAATGAGTGTCAGAAACACCCCCCCAACATTTCTATCCACACAGGTAACTGTCACCTAAATTCAATATTCATGGAGTATGTCAAGGCAGATGTTGATTGAACCTATCCCAGACATTCCTGGCACCATGGCATTGAATAATGTGATTCAAACAAGGTGATGTCACAATTGGTCAGACCTCCTATCATGTTCTTGGACAATCGACATCTGCCTTGGCAAATTTCATGGTACTTGTTGTATATGCTCTGTGAGCTGTGGTGCCATGGATGGGCTCATTAGGGCCGGCCTTAGGCCTTTAGGCGCCCTGTGCGAGAAAGCTTTACAGCGCCCCTCAGTGGCCACACCCTTTAGTGGCCACACACCCGTAACCACACCCATTTCCCCCAATATCCGCACCATTTAAAGACTCCTATTTTGTTAAGCCGCAAAGAAACATATTAAAAAGTATGATAAAAATAAAACTTTTATTCAAAGGTATTAAACTTGTCGGCACAATATAAGTATTCGTATCAAATAAAACAACAGAACGTAAACAATAAATGTCAAACTACAATAGAGTCTATAAAAATAAAGTGTCAGGATGTCATGCAGACCCCTTTTTTTCAAGTAAGTGCATCTACAAAAGTAAAAATAAAAAGCAGAACACAGACCCCAGGCTACATGTAAATTAATGAATTGCTATATGTCTGAATATACGAGAAATGTATTCAGACACATAATAATAAGTTGTTTGAGAATGTATGTTGGCCACCAGCGTGTTCTGTGAATGCGTACCACCATCTTGGAGGCAGGGAGCATGACGTTACATGACGCCATGCATGCGTGGCGTCAGGTGACCTCACACGCCGATATTGGCCCCACCATCTTGGTGTATACCTAGATATACACCAAGATGGCGGCGCCCAACACGTGCGGTGTTATATGACGTCATGCGCCCTGCCTCCAGAGCACGCCAATGGCTGAATCCAAAATAGCATATAAATGTGTTTTGTTTGATGAAACAAATGAAAACTTTTTTAGTTTTCGTTCATTTCATCTGAAATGAATTTTTTGTCTTCGCACTTGTCTAATAATATGTGTGTGTGGTGTGTGGTGGGAGGGGGGCGGCAGTTTTCACTTTTTTAAAATATTTTTTTCATATTTATTTTTTTTTTTACTGTTGGGGGGCTTCGGGGAAATATTAGGGGTCCAAACAGACCCCTGACATTTCCCTTTTAAAATAGAAAAGAAATTGAGGACACCAAATCCTCAATTTCTTTTTTAGCAGCCTCAGCACTCAATGAATGGGAAGCACTCAGTACAGAGGCTCCTCCCATTCATACTTACTATCAATAGTTTCTGAATGGGGAGGAGCCTCTGTACTGAGTGCTTCTCCCCATTGGTGAAATCTTGAATGAACAGGCTGTGATGTAAATCACAGCCTGTTCATTCATAACTGGGGACACATAGCACTATGTGTCCCCAGTTATTTACAAACACTGGAGTGATCAGACGATCGCTCCAGTGTTTGTCCTTCTCACACGGAGGATCGGTAAATATCAATGATATTTACCGATCTCCCACTCTGCCACGCACAGAGCCGCTGTCATCCTGAAACTGACAGGATGACAGCGGCTCCGATCTCCTCCCCGCTCGGCCATCCTGACAGCTGCGGGCGTGGCTTCTCTCCCCCTCACCGCTCCGCCATCCTGACAGCAGGCAGCGCTCCCTCCTGCGCCCCCCCCTGAAGGGGGGGGCGGACGATGGAGCGCTGTCATATCGGATGGCCGGCGGTGAGGGGGAGAGAAGCCGTACACAGGACGAGCTGTGACGGCCGCACGGCGCCCTTGTTGCCATGGCGACCTGTGCAGCCACACGGCTCGCGCACCCCTAAGGCCGGCCCTGGGGCTCTTAAAGTAAACCTTTACATAGAGTAATATAAAGGCTGCCATTCATCTGAAAATTCTAGTTGCCTGGCTTTTACTCTGACCCTCTGGGTTTACTTTTATTCAAATTGCTGATCTGGAAGTAAGCAGACCAGGAAGTCCAAATAAAGTCAAGTCAATTTCATGTAAAAGTCAACCTTAGCAGGAGCTTTCTGCTGAATCAGCTGGTCCCCTGAGCACTGGCCCTAATATCCTGTGTTAGTGGCTCCTTTCCCATGTAAAGCCACCCGTGTGTATGCTAGTAAGCTGTGTGTAACTCCACAAATATACAGACACAGCAAGGCAAGCTATTCCCCTGCTTCTCCCTTGCCCCACGAGTCCTCTCTCTGGACCTTTTTAAATGATGCCTTTCCTAAGAGTTTTTCAGGGTTTGCCATTGCTGGCCTCTTTCCTGGTTCTTTTACTGATCTTCTGGCTTTAGTACTTTTGCTTCGGCGTGAACAAATATGCAGATCAGGAGAGGCAGAGTAAATGTCAGATGTCCTTCGCTCCATAGTTGTTTTGAGTTAAGTGACGCAAAGTATTTAAGCCAGAGGTTCAGCATGGCAGCCAGGCAACTAGAATTTTTACAATGGAAATGCCACAATAACCGCATGCAGGTTTTCCTAAAAGAAGTATGGGGTAAGTGTTTTTCCCCATAGTTCTCTTTAGGGTCACGAGAGGACATATTTCTAACCTCCATCCGTGACCCAAAGCTTAGTATGAAGCGGGCTATTGCCCGCAATATACTGAGAACGCCACAGCCGGGACGGATCCCGACAATACTGTGTTCGCTCACTTCCCGATCGATGGAGCCGACCTATGACGGCTTCCTCGTCACAGGTCGGCTCCAACTATGAGGATGAATGGAAATCACTCATCCTCATAGTTGCCTCATAGTTCTCCTTTAGGCCCCATTCACACTAAGCGGATTGCCGCAGCGATATAATGCGAAGTCGCCTGCCAATGATTTTTAATGGAGCTGTCTTAATGTACAGCTCCATGTCGCTTGTCGCGGTCGCAAGTCGCGCCTGCAGGACCCTTTTTTTGGCATATGTCGCGCGATTTTCTATTTTTTTAATGAAGCCCGACGGTGAAGGTCGCGCTACTGGAACGTCGCCGCGAAAGTCGCGCTATCCAGGCCGTGCGGATCCAGTCCAAAAGGTATGTCGCTTAGTGTGAATGGGGCCTTAAGGATAAAAATTAGACAATTAATAGTTCTCAAAATAGCTGCCACTTACCTGTAACGTCCTTGGATTCTCCCACTGGAATGTATACAGGGTGATTGTACGCTTAAATGGCCAATTATTTCCAGCAGGTTGTGTGATTTCTGTGCTCACGTAAAGAATACGTGCACCTTTGTGATGAAGATAATGTTACCTGTCATATTTGTTTACCTTTGCCTTGAATGTTGGCATCCTTGGGGCCTGTGTTGAAGCATTTTTGTTGGCTTCAAACAAGTTTTGCATCCCTATACAAGTCCATGGGCATGCAACAAAGACCCGCTAGAGCTCCTTCCTGTAATGCATTTCACCCTCTGAGTACAGTGCTGTATCTTTTTGGAGTATTTTGGTTGGTGAGGGCAGAGACAGCACCAAGAGGTGGAAAGATGCTATTGCAAAACCTTAGAGCTGAGCATTATAGGATTATATATGTTTTAATGGGAATGCAAAGTTTGCTTAAAGCCGGTCACAAGGGGGTCAAATGCACCTATCGGTACATTCCGAATGACCTCAGAAGCATCTGAAACTGATGCCATCAACACAAGCCCAAAGGCTGTCATCGCAGAACACTATTCATTTACATAGGACCTGCCTTCAGTGAAGTGTCTTGCAGCATTTAGAAAAAAAGGAAAAGAGGTGGTCAAATTAAAGGAGAACTATGAGGTGAGTGCTTTTCACTCACCTAGCAGTTCTTTTTCAATTATTGCTTGATGAGTGGCTTCTTCTGTATGCTACCCTAATGATACCTGTCTACCTGTTTTATCTTCATTGGAAAATATGCAGTTAAAAAGATTCTGGGGTTGTCTTTGATAGAACTATATATAGAAAGAGCATCCTGACTTTATTAGGAGATACAAACCGCTTTGAAAACCCATGCACGCAGCTCTGCACAGACACAGCATCAGGAGGAGGAGCCACAGTACACCGCACGGGAAGGCAAGCATCGGACACATCCAAGAGGATGCTGGAAATCATACCGGCGCTTCTAGCCCTGCAACAGAGGAAAGATTGTATTATTCAGAGGCAGTATTAGTAACTATATGTATTTTAAAGTCAGTGTTTTAGGATACATGCATCCTAACAATAATGTCGCTTTATAGCCGAATTACACAAAACCTACCCGTGCAGTGGCACTTGCAAAGGCTTAATAAATGCTCATTAAAAGAGAACTATTGGGTAACCTTTTTATCTCATAGTTCCCTTTAGTGTCACGGGAAGACATATACTAACGTCCTCCCGCGACCCAAAGCTCAGTATATTGCGAGCTATAGCTTGCGATATACTGAGAGCGCCGCAGCCGGGACGGATCCCAAAAATACTGTCGAGATCCACCCAGCTGGCTTATGGGCAGAGCACGCTGTCAATCTAGAGGCTGTGCCTGCCCATTCCTCCAGTGCAGGAGGATCGGAGAGAGGGAATCCCTATGGTGACTGTCGGTCTCTGCAGGGAGATGATCAGGAAGAGAGTGAGCGACTTCATGTGTTTGCTCACTTCCCCATCAATAGAGCTGATGTGTGACGGTTTCATTGTCGCATGTCGGCTCTAACTATGAGGATGAGTGTAAATCACTCGCCTCATAGTTCTCCTTTTAAATCTAGGGGTAGAAAAAGGTGTAATACCTCATTGCTCACTCTAGGGGGCTCCATCAATCTGTGTGACCGGTCCCCCAAAGCCTCTTCTCTAAGGCTCTCCAGCCAATAGCCGTGAAAACTGCGAGGGATCGCCCACAAACTGGAGCCGTCAGGCAGAAGAGGTTTCCTCCACATTCATCTATCCATAGACTTAATGAGCATTTTACTCTTGATGTTCAGGAGGTGCCCCATTGCAAGGGTATTTTTTTATGTGAATCCTAGAGTTCAGCTTCAAAAGAAAGCATTTGATTGGCTACTACGAGAACACTTCTGTTTGCTATTCTCCATTTTTTCCCCCCCATGCATCGACCCCATCAGCATTTCAGGGGTTATTACAGTTATTGCTGCCCCAGTTGCAAACTTAATTTCAGGCAGCTGCAGAACATCGCAACGAGTCTTAAAAGTTTGGGAATGGCTACCTGGGTTTGACTGCTCACACTGTGCCAATGAAGCCTGGCTCTTTCTTATATATATTTAAATCTATATACATCTGATTTGAAATAATGCAGGTGTGCTTAAATTAGACCTATAATTGTGTCCCCTTTTGTGTATGATGAAATGAGGCAGAAACGCATCCTACTATAAGAGCCGGCAAGCCGCTCTCCCAAGACGTTTAATGGGCTCCTGGCAATTAAAATGTTTCTTTGGTCAAAGTTCTGTCGCGGTTGGTGCTTACCTACTGGCCTGCTGTTCTCCCAGCGAGGGTAAAGTGGTCCAAATTGTGTATATTGTTTTGTGTACAATGCCACAGTGCTATAGAAGGCAGCACCCTACTTGGTAATGACAGGATGTGTTCCCAGAGTGCCTTCGGTAATGTAGAGAGGTAAAGTAATTTAATTTAGGTGTTGATCAAGAATGTTGTTTTCTCAGCGGTAGACAGAAGGGAAAAAAAAGATGACATTTTGTTATTTGAGGTTTACACAGTTATTTTTTTTTTTTTTTTTTTGTACCCAAATCAAAATTGACATAATGAAACCTTTTCCGACCTGCCGGATTTTCATTTGCCTTGTGTTGTGCAGAACGCAGATGTGAGCTTTATTTTAGTCGCGGTTTATCTTGTACCTACGTATGGCTTATGCTGAATGTTTTTCTGCAGGTAAATAATATATTAAAAAAATATAATTTTAAAAATAATAATGTATTCTTAATGCCTTCCCGACCAGCGGCTGCCAAGTATATATAAATTTTCTGTGCTGGAAGAGAACTCCCAGTACTGTGACAGAGTTGTCACCAACAGCTCCCGGTCACTGTTTATGGGAGCCGGTTGTGATTGCCAGTCACATGATTGGAAGCCCGATCCCGGCTCCCATCGGTCAGTAACTTTTAGAGTGGAATTTTCAGCTACATAAGCAGTACATAGCTGAAATATATTTATATAAAAGTGAACCTGTATTTTACCCTTGATGGGCAAAGTAACAGGTTTGCTTTATAGGAGGTACAATAAATAGTCGGTACTTGCCTTCCCTTTTAATGGCACCATCGCTCTGACCTGTCTCCTGAGAATATTGAAATACCCAATAATTCTGGGTAATTGGGCAACACTTGACACTTCCCTTAACTCCCTATAATGCAGCACTTGGTGTCTCAAGTGACCAATTGGCAACTCTAGTGATGTCATGTGGGAGCTGGGGGAGCATGTATAACCCCATGTACAATTACACATGAGCTCTTGTAATATCTATCTGCCTTGGCAAATTTCATGGTACTTGTTGTATATGCTCTGTGAGCTGTGGTGCCATGAATGGGCTCTTAAAGTAAACCTTTACATAGAGTAATCTAAAGGCCGCCATTCATCTGAAAATTCTAGTTGCCTGGCTGTTACTCTGACCCTCTGGGTTTACTTTTTTTCAAATTGCTGATCTGGAACAAGTAAGCAGATCAGGAAAATAGCTGACAGTGTGTGTCATTATTTTGCCTGGAGTGATGGGAAATATATATATATATTCAGAAACAGAAAATGTTTTAGTTAGATTTTTTTTTTTTCTGGCACATTAGTCATCTAAACATAGATGTCACAGGCTTATCGAAAGTTACTAAGATTTCTTGCTGCACTCCTTACTGTATAAGATGCCCTGCAATATGCAGGTGGGTGCTAGTAGTGACCACAGATGTTAACCATGGTGTGTGTTGTCATGTTGAGCCTGATGAAGACCCTGCGTGGCCCCGAAAGGCCTTGCACTTGACCCTGTGACCCTGTCACTGGAGGGTGCGAACTGCTGATAATATGAAGTGCAGGTATCTGCATTATATGGCCTGCAGCAAGGATAGAGGGATATGAGCCCAGGGAATGTGTTGGAGAACTTTAGCATTATTAGGGAAACCTGTATATTCTTCCTCTACAAGTCAGTCACAGTCATACAAAAAAGTAAAGTATAGTCTTGTAGCTGCTGATCAGCATTCATTTTTCCTTATGTCTTCTTTTATAAAATGATAAATTGGTACGAAGGTATCTGTAGAACTCCTCAGTGACTTGAAGTGTCAGAATCTGAAATGCAGCAGATTATTATGTTCTGCTCATTCATGTTTTTGGACTTCGGAGCATGAAAGGTAGCAGCGGGTTTGTGTTATCCGTAAGCTGTGTTCCTTATACAATGTATTCCATGGAATCTTTGTAAAGCCCTGTTTTTTCTGATAACATTTGCAGAATCTTTATGTATGTTTCCACGGCACCATAGGGATTACTAGGTAAAATCATTCTAGCTGTGTAGTTTTGCCTTTCTCTGGAGAATACCAATGCAGAGAACGAATGATGCCACCCAAAGAAAGTTTGTACACTTTGTCTAGATTGGAAACAACAACTGTTTTCTTGCTTGTGGTACCCACACATCTAGGGCTGCAACCAACTAATCCATTAATCGATAATCATAAATGAGAACAGTTGTCAACTATTCTCATTATCGATTAGTTGGTTGGATCCCCTAGCTCTCTCCTCAATGCTGGGAGGAGGGCACAGCAAGCAGAGGGCGGGTGCAATAGCCAGCCTGCTATTGGCTATTGCAATTTGAAATGGCCCATAGCAGGCTGGCTATTTGCACCAGCCCACTACCTGCTGTATTTACATTCAGCTGTCTGTGGAATCTTGCCACTGGCAGCTGTCATTCCCCGTCTGAAGCTATTCAAGCGCCATGTACTTACAATACAAATTTTTTTTAAAATTATAAAAAGATGGGAAAAACATTTTCGGTTTGCTGCGGAAGGTGCACTGCAGTGCCATTAATTTCAGTGGCACCCCAAATGCACCTCCCACCCAGTGTAACCGCACAGTACCGTGTGTTGCAGTGCAGCGCGATTGCAAAAAAGTGTGCTTGCAGTTTTTTATTCTGAAGTAAACTTCTTTTTTTGTAAAACTGCATTTGTGTATTTTATTTTAAATTAAGGCTGATCTTTAATTTATTTATTTTTATCCAATTATTCGAAAAAATTATCGGCCAACTAATCGATTTTATGAAACCAAACAAAGGTGGCAGTTGATATTTTTATTTTGCATTACATTAACAGAGTTGTTTATCAAACCCAAATATGCAGTACTAAATACACAAGTTAATGTTAGTGTACATAAATACATTACCCAGTTTTTTAGAAAAATATAAAAGATGAAGTTGCACCAAGCAAATGGATTCCAAACATGTCAACATTCATACATTCATAATTGTGTGCTCCCGTGTTACAGTGAAAAACGACTGTACACAAAATTGTCCATAAATGACACTTTAAAGCTTTTACAGGCCATCAGTTAACCGTGAATAATAGCCCTAGAATTATTGCTCACACTCCTGTATGTGCAGCGATACCTAACATTTGGTGCAATTATCATTTTCATACTGAGGGGCACCCAACACGTGTTTGCGTTAATATATGTGTGTATGGGGGGCACTGTTGAAATTTTTTGCGCTGTTTTTACATTTATTTTATGTAACTTTATTTTTTAAAACACTTTTCTTTTAACTTCACTTTATTGCTATCACATTGGAGGTTTGCAAGTCCCCCCCTTTATGACAAATTTTCTTAAAGGAGAAATTAGGGGTCTCCTTAATAATTCTATTAGACCCCTAATGTCACCTTTTGCAGCACGTTGAAACTGGAAGTGACAAAAATAATCAGTGCTTATGAGTTAATTCAGGGATAGGAGATTGCTTGTCTCTCTCTCTCTCCCTCTTCCAAGACCTGCATTTCAAAGACCTGTCCCCTCTATTCCTGTAGTGAGAGTTAAGGGTTAAAATCAGACTCCGACGTTTATTACAGTTTGTGTCTCCTATGTGTATTCTCACTCTCTATTTGTCTTGGTAACCATTGTCTCGAGAACAGAAAGTGATGGTTGTCAGTAGATGAAGTAGTAAGGGAAAAGCTTCCAATGGGGACACCTGTTCCTGTGACATGTGGAATTTTCCCTCGCTTTGGATAGATTTCTTCTCACTACGTGTTCTGTCTTTAAGGAGCAAATAAAAGGAAATCCCCCAATGTGAAAAACCCCCCCCCCCCCCCACCGAAAAAAAATACAAATACATTTAACCCTTTTCAACTCTAGATACTAGGTTTTTCGGTTTACCTATATTTTAATCTGTTACGGTACTCGCCAATACCGATTACCGGAAGTCCCATTATGGAAGCCGGGCGACGAGTCATTACATGGTTCCTGATTAGCCGTGAAGCCATCTCGTCACCAAGTGAAGCATGGAGCCGGCTTTCTGGCCAATCTGGAAGCGGTGGTGCGGGTAATGACTCGCCGCCCGGCTTCCTGAATGGCGGGGAACCGGCTCCATGCCTTCTGGTGACGAGGGAGCATGAAGCCAGCTTCCCGGCCAATCAGGAAGCCGGGCAGCGTGTAATGACTCGCCACCCGGGCTTCCTGATACCGGAAGTTTCAGGATAGGCATCGGGTGCATTTGGGGGGGGTACGAGTACTCGCCCAAATACTAGGTCTTGGCACCAATACTAGTATTGGTACCAATACTAGTATCGGTATTGGTGCATCCCTAGTAGCTACTTTTTTTAGTGTCGCCTGGTAAAGTGAGTTCTACTTCATTATCCAGTAAATCCAACATTTTCAAGTCTTTCTCCCTTTTTATTTGAACGTTTGTCAGCATGTGACACCTAAAACGCTGCTGAATAGCCAAGCTTGGTCTGGTGCTATTGTACCGAGGGCCAATATGACCACTCAGGGTGGAGGCAGGGTAATCCTGGACCACTCCACCCAAAGCAAATATGGAGTAGTTCCTTGCAGAGGAACTACAACCCAGTATGTCTTCTTACGCTTTGTTTTGCATTGGGGAAAGGATTAGGACCTTTGTCCGGTTTTGTAATGTTGTCTGTATCTCCATGGGGGAGATCTCTCATCACTTCCTGTTGTGTCGCCAGTATACAAGGTGAGGGAAAGAAGTAAGCATTAAAATGTATTTTCTAAAATGCCCTAATTATTAGTTACATTTAAAGTGGTCTGTTTGCCTTCCTCTGAAGATCAATAAAAATGGTTCCACTAGCCAACTGATGGGTTTTTTTTCTACCGCATCTATATATTTACATATTTTTTTGCTTGGTCATTCTAGCGGACATGTTCTCACATGAAGAAGGGACTCCTGAGCCTGAATGGGTGGCCACAGAGAGGGAGCAGTTCTCTGATTTCCGGGACCTCGACAAAGATGGAAAAATGGACCAAGATGAAATCAGACACTGGATTCTTCCCCAGGATTATGACCATGCCCAGGCTGAGGCCCGACATCTGCTTTATGAGTCTGACATCAACAAGGTAGTTGGAAATGTTGTTTATAAAATGTTTTGTAGTAAGTACATTGCATAGGTTGTGCTCATTATCATGATATGAACAACTGTAATACAGGTACAGATTTTGCCTGCCATGTTAGGCCATGTCAACATTTTGAACCCAAAATAAAAATGTAATATTCCAACAATCCTTTATGAAAGAGCTTTAGCAAAATGAACGGTGAAAAGGAGCTGTGCATAGAGTTTGTATTGTGTCAAATGCAAGGCCTCAGGCGACATCTTTTGTGGGTCACATGGGTGGCATCACTTTCCAGCCAGAGCATACCAGGTTGCTAAGAGCCGGACGGGGAGATGGGTAAGGGCCATACACATCTCCCCGTCCAGCTCTTAGCAACCTGGGGTGCTCTGGCCGGTGTCCCGCACAGCTCCTGGCAACCAGTGACATCAGAGCTGGGTAGGGAGATGATGCAGAGGCCCACCCCTGGGTAACATGTACCAGTAGCACCTCTCTTAGCATGCACTCCCAGCAATAGAAATATGGCTGGAGTTTTAAGATTGTAGAACTGTGCATTAACCAGTTGACATCCGCGGTGTTAAACCCCCTTCCCATCCAGGCCATTTAAAATCTATAGTAAAAAAACCGCTAACCATTTGACATGTCCCGTCTGGTGTGAATATATCAAACGATACTTATCCAGTAGATCAGGTAGATAGATCGTGGAAAGTGCAGTAGTCATGTAAAAAAGTAGTGACCTAAAACAACCAGAACTCTCCCAGTTGATCTATAGTAAAATTAAACCTGGTCTCTTCAGGACAGTTTTCTTTGTATTAGGGATGCACCGATACCGGTTTTTCGGTATAGAGTATGAGTACCGATGTTTTGTTTTATTTTCGGTACTCACGAATACCGAAAGTCCCATTAAGGAAGCCAGGCGGCGTGTAAACACTCGCCACCCAGCTTCCCGATTAGCAGGGAAGCCGTCTCCATGCTCCCTCATCACCAGGTGACGAGGGAGCATGAAGTCGGCTTTCTGGCCAATCAGTAAGCCGGGCAGCGTTTAATGACTCGTTGCCCAGTTTCCTGACACCGAAAGCTCAAGTATCAGGCTAGGCATCGGAGCATTTGGGCGAGTACGAGTCCCCTGCACCGATATCGATACTAGTCTCGGTATTGGTGCATCCCTACTTTGTATATCGTCTCTGCTCTGTAGACTACCTTATTGAACAAGCTTATAATATTGTTCTTTGTTGGTTGCAGGATAAACTACTGACCAAGGAGGAGATATTAAATAATTGGAACATGTTTGTAGGCAGCCAGGCTACAAACTATGGAGAAGACCTTACCAGGAACCATGATGAATTGTGATCAAAAGACTGCACAGCTGTGATATGTTTTTTTTTTCTCCTTTCACTTGACTTCTACTATACCATAGTATTTGCACCACCACAATTAATGCTTTCTTCATTACCTCAAACTGGGGATAATTACCCAGGATGTTAGTGTTCTAAAAAAAGCCTATGAACAGATTTTAATGTGATTATGGAAACTGTCTGTTACATTGTTCTTTTCTTCTTCTTTTTCTCGGTTTTATGTTTACTGTAAGGTTGGCCATAGAGGGGCACATTAGGCGACTGTGTACAAATAATATGACCAACATAAGATTATTAATTTGACCAACGTTGAAATGCAGATGTAGCAATGGGTTTGTACTGCTGCCTTTACAGTCCATGTGGCTATCATAGGCCTGTGGGCAAAAGGGGACAAGTTGTTGAATGCCTACTCCAAGAGGTCGGTCATTGCAAAGAGCAGGTGAACTGACCACTGACAACAGGAGCACGGCTGCACTTCTTCTATCTCAATGTACAAAGCAACAATAGGGAGGTCAACACTCTTAGAGCCATCCACCGACTGTACATACTTTATTATTTCATCAAAACGGTCTTCAACAAGGTCCCTTGTGTTTCAGCTGCACCTGGCCTTAAAGGGTTATTAAACCCTCGCATGTTTTTGCATATATCTATTGCTAGCAAGTGGTAGGTATATGCAAAATGATTTTTTTTTTTGTAACTTTTTCAAAGGGTTAATACTTACCTGTGTCTCTGCCGCGCGCTGCCGTCCGAACATCTGAACATTTCTCGGGTGGCCGCAAAGGATCTTGGGGCGGGCGCATGCGCAGTACAGATATTTGGCCAGGAGACGAGGAGAGACACAAGGTAAGTATATGGAGCAGCCTGCACCCGTACAGACTCCGCGGGACATCAGAGGAGTGAGCGATGGATCGGAGACCCGCACCAGCGCTGGAGGGACAGCTAAAAACTACAGCCAAGAAGATCGGATTAAGAGGCATCATTTAAGGTAAGTCCTTACATTAGCCGCGAAAAAAAGGACTCGTTCGTGCGGGGGGGGGGGGGGGGGGGGGGACTTTTGCCCTTAATGTCACTTTAATGATATCTACATTAGGTGTGGCCAAAACACATTAACAAGGGACTTTATTATATTATCAAAACCAGATACAACAACGTTTGTCCAGTGGCTCCAAGAGGGGTTTTCATATAATTTGGAAGATTGCCTGCCTTGGAGCTTCATATATAGACTAACTTTGTATCCATTTCAAATATGTATAGATGAAAACCATATAGTTCTATCATTTAACTACCTATTGTTGGAATAACGTCTTCCACCCTTTTAAATGTGGGCCAAAAAAAGCACGAGCCCCACCTTTGACAAGTACCACTCACTTTAGGTGGAAGATAAAGTTTTGGTCGAAATGTTCCAACCTGGCCAATTAACTTTATAATATGTTTTTTTTCCTGATATTTACCTCTAATTTGTGGCATATAGCCTACACAGCTATCATATAAAATTGCCAAAATTCCCACATTATATAAATAAACATTTTTCTTGTATGGCCTCCTTAACAAAGTATGTATAATTAATAACGGCAGTCAATAGTTTAGCTTTAATTGTGAACTTTAAACTTGTTTGTTTTTTTTCATCTAAAAAAAGTCTGTACATAAAATCTTTATGAAAGATTAAGAATGTTTTTATTGTATATTGCGGAATAAATTGTTCATAATGATACAGAGGTTTTTCTTTTCTGTATACAGATAAGCAGTTCTGCCTGTTAACATGTCAGTATTTTAATAAATTTTTTTATTTAAAAAAAATAAAGTTTTTTTGATTTGTTGAGTTACTCAGAATTTACCTCACAGAATGTGCTAGCATGTTAGTGCTAAAAAAAAAAAAAGACATTATCTTCTTTTTTCCAATCTTTAGCCGGGTCATGATCCATCCACTTGGATGATCCATGGGTTACGTGTATTCGGATACCTGATTAGGTTGGCTGCTCCCTCCCCTGGACAGAAAGTTTTTAAGGAACAAAGTCCACAAATACAGCGCTCGCTTGGGGGGTTAGTAATGCTGGGCGTGCTAATTTGAGTGAGCGGCTTCTAAGGCATGCGGACCGGGATGTCCGACTTAATTGTAAACCTCATCCATATATTCCATCTTTGTCTTCTTGGTTGAATCGGACCAACCATCGGATCAATCATCCACATCCTGGAAGCAACATTGTCGCACACCACGGGCCATTGTGAACCTTCTCTCCCACTCTATCCCGTCGCATTCATTCACCTCGTGTCCCTATTTGTTTTGCAGCGCTTATTCCTCCAATGTTGGTTTTTTGTTCCCTCCCCTGGACGAAGCCCATTTATTTTTCTTCCCTTCTGTCCTCTCCCCCCTCTAACATTTTGTAGCTCTCTATCTTTTTTTCCTTCATCCACTTTTCCTTCGCCTCTCTGGAGCAGACCTACTCCTTCCTTATTCCCCTCTTCTTTTCTGTCCACTTCTCCGAAGGACTTACTTTCTCTGCGTTCCATCTTAGTTTTCTGTTGCTTCATTTTTGGTAAAAATCGGATAGGAGGAATAGTCACACTTTCTACCACTTGACGGTTTACATGAAACTGGTTCTCTCAACGGGGTTGCTCTTGGAAGAATGCTAAATATTTGTGCCACTACTTTTACTGGTTAAATTGCATACAATTATTTCTATGTTGAGTCACGCCATTATTACACTTTCATGTACCAGTGTATGTCTCTATTCTCCTGTCTTTTTGTAAATAAAGAATAACAAATATTGATATGATTTTGATATAGTATAAATTGTTTTTGTGATATATTTTACATAATTGTTAATGAAAAATGAGTTCATAACTTAAGGAGAAATTAACCCATAGCGAAGACATAAATATGGAATTGAGAAAATGTTCATTGATGCAAACGAAAAGTTGACTTGCTGCACTCCTTACCGGAAGCCTCAATTCAACACGGGGGTGCTTGTAATGACCGCGGATGGCACCACCAGATGATATCCGTAGATGGATGTCACCAGCACACCAATACCCTGTTTCCCCCGAAAATAAGACCTACCCCGAAAATAAGACCTAGTACTATTTCTGGGAATTGCTAAAATATAAGACCTACCCCGAATATAAGACCTAATTGTGACCATTCCCAGGGTCGGTTGTGGCATAAGGAGGAACTTGAAGAGCCGCGGGAGAGAATCAGCGGTGCCAATGAAGTCACGTCAGCGCTACAGGAAGCGAAGGGAGCAGATCCGCATAAGCCGATGCCTCCTCTATAGAGCTGGCTCCTGTCACTGTCACTCGTTTCGCTCATTCTGGCCAGCGATTGGTTACCAAATTGCTCTTGGAAAGGTACGGCACCCCTGATCACCCTATTCTTAACTTTTGAATGATTTAATTTGGATTTGCGTTAACTTTGGATTGTTGTACATAAAAAAAATAAGACCTACCCTGAAAATAAGACCTAGTGTTTTTTTGAGCCAAAAAAAAATATAAGACAGTGTCTTATTCTCGGGGAAACAAGAATATTGCAATCCAAAGTGCTTGTTTATTCAAACCGTTACGTCATCAGAACTAGCGCTTTCAGGGCCGCGCAGGGTCCCCTTAAACAAGCTCAGCAATGACATTGTTAAGCCCGATGAAGGGGACCCTGCGTGGCCTCGAAAGCCCTAGTTCTGATGACAGGACGTTTTGAATAAACAAGCACTTTGGATTGCAATATTTTTGGTGTGCTGGTGACATCCATCTACGAATGTTCATTGATGGACACAGCTGGGATCTTGAATCCATAACTATTAGGTTTATAGCACCACCTTCAGGGGTAGGACACTAGGCACAATAAAAAAAAGTGCAGCCCTTGGCAGTCGCCAAACCTGCCATGTGCTAGAGACAGCTCAAAGAGTGAAGACCTAAGCTCCCTGCTGGGAATCTTACTTCCCTTTCATGAATTCTTTTACTTTTAATTTTTTCTCTGCAAGACATTCAATCAATGGATGAGCTGGGTGACAAGCTGCATAGTATAGATCCTTGTACCCCAGCTCGGCCCACAGGGAGACTTTCTAGCCTCTTTGGATATCAAAAATGCATACATCCAGCACATCTATGCTTACTTTGTTTTCCTATGGGCCCTAGGATTCTAGTTGTGGCGCTGCCATATGGCCTGTCTTGCATACCCTGAAGGGTCGCCTATGTAATAGCCCCTTGTGTTAGCATTGCTACATTTCCAGAATGTTCCTATTGTGGCTTACCTGGATGACCTGTTGAGGGAACCATCAGCAAAGGTTCTGACTAACAAGGTGGGCCGTACAGGACTAAAAAAGGTTCTACGCCTTTAAAAAAACAGCGCTTAACCTGACTCTCTTCTAGTATCTGGTGCTTGTCCTAACTAGACACAGCTCAAGCCCAAGTTTTGGTTCCCCTAGAGGGAACTTCATTGGCCACTTTTCTCAGCCATGTGGAGGAAAACCTGGTTAGTCTAGTCCATCCTTTACTATTTTGTGGCTCAAGACCCAATTTGCCATCTGGAGATTTCAAAGTCAATCCCGTGACACACTGCATGCAGTCAGATGAATGACTGCATCTTCAGCCAATCGGCTCGTGCGTAACAACCGGATGGACTTCGCATCATGACGCACATGTTTTTACGCGCGAGCCGATCGGCTGAAGATGACATTTTTTTTCATCTCGGCACGCTCAGCTATGCGTGCTGGCGTGCCAGAGAGAAAATTACATGACGATGACGCACTGCACGCGAAGGCGGCGTGCCACTGCTTTGCGTGTAGTGTGTCACAGCCTTCAAACCTTAGAAATGAACTTCTCTTTGCTGCCTTGAGTTCTGTTAAATATACCATAGAGACCCTACGTATGTTTAGCTGCGTTTTTCTGCACACCGCACATATTTGGTGTGAACAGAGCACACAGAAATCAATTATGCGGTTGTGTGCAGAAAAACGCAGCTCAAACAGACATGGTGTGAACAAGCCATAAGAGTGTGTTGTTGTATCTGTTCCATAGGTGGAAAAAAAATACCAGCATGTACCTATGCCGAAAGGCCAACTTTTTGGACACCACGCTGTCCAGTCTTCTGGATCCTAAGAGAACCGCACAGCTGGGCAGCTAGTAGGAAGTGTCCATCACCCAGACAGCGATGTGGACACCTGAAAGACGACCCTCCTCTTCTGCAGTGACAAAGACTGTAGTAGCTTCAAATCTGCTTGTAACTTCAAAACAACCTCTGTGTCGTCTTATTTTAAATGTTCTTTCTTTACATTTTTGAGAGTAAAGTTATTTCATTTTTTTTTTAAAAGTAGCTCCCTTTAAATACAGTTTTGTTCCATAAGACAAGAGTTCAAAGAGTAGAGGTAATGTCTAAAGTGCTTTTAGCTACACTCACCTATGAGAAGTCAATTTACCAAAGTAGTATCAGTATATCATGAAAGTGAACCTGTCACAAAACTATGCAATTCAAACTGTGCATACGATGGAAAAATTCACAATGACCAAAAGGTTTAGGGAAATAGGTGGCTGAAGCTATATGTAAACCTTGATATTCCTTGTAAGAAAAAAAAAAACTTGGCCCCATTCCCTCCATCATCTCCATTACACATTGAGGTCACCCATCACTATCAATGACCTATAGCAGTGATGGCAAACCTTGGCACTCCAGCAGTTTTGGAACTACAAGTCCCATGAGGCATTGCAAGGCTCTGACAGCCACAGACATAACTCCCAGGTGCAGATGCATGTTGGGATTTGTAGTTTTGGCACAGCTGGAGTGCCAAGGTTCGCCACCACTGACCTATAGGGAGATATTGGAGAGGCAGTATGAAGCTTGACCGAAAAAACCCAAAACTAGATTACTTCAGCTGCCTAGCCTCTCGTAACCTCTAGTGCGTCTCTGTCATATTTCATTGTTGTAAGCTCAGATTGAATTGCTAAAATTTGTGACACATTTACCTTAAGTGTGTGTAGCATGGAGAGGCTGTGGGGCGTAGCATGCTGGACCTGCCGGACCATTATTTCTTAATTAAGATATTCAATGTCCTTTTCAATGTAATTATTAAATTTCCCAAGCAAGCGGGGATGTAATAAAACATTTGGTGATAAAATACTGCATCTGTTGCATGCAGGTAAATATCAGGTCACCCAGCCAGAGTGAATTTAATTACGCCACGGTCGTAGCACAATTTATGTCTCTCTATATCATTTGTAAATTGCATACATAAAAATTAAGTCGGTCTGAGAAGCAAGATAAAGTAAGAATAATTGGGTAGAGCATTAATGTTCTGATAAACGGTTTAATTAACTACCTCGAGGGAATGGATTCCTTTCTATCCAAAGTAGATTTACTGGTGTTATCTGATTTTTGATGGAAAGAACTGAGGGTGACTATATAGTTAATTGCATATAGTTACACATTAAAAGTGATGAGACACTAGTCCCATCAGCTTCCTGCTGGCCGGTTGTTGCCCTCAGACATGAGGATGAATAGGCAGGCAGAATTCAACCACAAAACAATTTTTCATTTATTTATTTATTTCAAGTTTTGCGTCCATTTCAACATAAAAAGCCAACTCACGGGACACAGCTTTCCTGGTGAATGGCTTTCCTCCTTCCATGTTTTGCAGCTAGCTACATCGGCAGTCAGCGCTTACCTCTAATACAACAGGTCCCCTCTGCTGTCCCATAGCAGCTTTACAGTAAGAAAAAAACATACATAAATAATGTGCGATGGGCGAGGAGACCTGATGTATGTAAGCAGACCCTGTGCATTTTTACTGTAAGGTCCGCTTTATCTGGCACTTCCTCTCCCTCTGACCTGAAAACTTAACCTGCTCCTTACAATAAAAGTACACCCATCATGCAAGAATTACATATGCTGCCATTGCTGGCTTTTGCTCTTGACAATGCTAATCCCCTGGCTGTCATGCTGATGTCTTTAAAGCTTTGAAACAACATTGTTACTCCCTGTATTAAAGGGCATTCTGATAACTGCATAATGTTAAAAATGTCCTAATATTTAAAAAAAATCTGATTCTAGATATAAATTCTCTTATTTTATACATGAGCAGGCTTCTCTTGCGCCATCTTATTGCAGATATAATATCCTCTCTAGGTGGCTTATCCTGTAACTGGTTTTATCTCATATTTTTTCAGTTAAGGCACTGATGCGAACTATCTATAGTACACATAGGTTCTAGGAGGAGAACCTAAAATCAAATTTGTAATCAAAATGCAGTGGCCTCCATACTTCATGAGTCACCATCTATAAAAAGAACACTTAAGCCAGTTCTTTATGTCCCTGTTCCCAGTTAGTGAATTAGAAAGCATGGAAGCTTGAGGATCACCATAACAGGAAACTTATTCCCAACATTTTCAGAATGCAGTCAGCAATAGCAGGCGGAGTTTATCATTCATGACAGTTTTCCTTTAAATGCCCCCTCTCTACCACCATCGGTGGCAAGTCCTGCCCCTGCAGTGAGATTGACCCTCTCATCATTGATTCTGGATTCGCTACAGCATATGAGTATTGGACTCTAGGGCAGCCATTCTCAAATTGGGGTTCCTACAGAGGTTGCCGAGGGGTTCCTTGAGCTGTGGTTGATTAACCTCCCATTTGATGGTGCCTTCATAGTCTTGGGGTCAACGCCGCTTGGCAGAGTCAGTGGTATGACGCTAATTATTTTTTTTAGCTCTCTAAAAGGATGGCATTCAGACCACCACTGTACAGGGGGCATTCTTTCCACTGACCACCAATGTAAAACCCCTTTCAGATGGGCAGTCCAATCAGGTCCGCCCATCAGTTTTTTATGCGGACCCAATTGGATGCTTAATGTAAGTCAATGGGTAGCCGAACCTAAACAGACAGGTCCCTATGTACTTGCAGTTGCCCTCGGCTCCATCCAGGTTCGGAAAAACAAACAGAACAGTGTTCTGATTCACTGGACCTGATTGTGTCAGATCGGGGGTAATCTGAAGTAAATGGGCACAAGTCAGGATCGGACAGTGTGAAAGGGGCCTTAGTAACATTTTTCTCACAGCTCCCCAATGAATTTGATTTAGCAGGGGTCCCCTGAGACCTAACAACTATTTCAAGGGTTCCTCTAGACCAGAGGTAGGTGAACTCTGGCCCTCTAGCTGTGGTGCAACTGCAAATCCCATTAGGCATTGCAAGGCTCTGACAGCCACAGACATCACTTCCAATGGCAGATGCATGATGGGATTTGTTGTTTCACCCCAGCTGGAGGGCTGGAGTTTGCCTACCCCTGCTCTAGGGTTAAAAGGTTGAGAAAGGCTGATCTACACACAGTATTAAAGACCATTGTCTATACATGAGGAAGGTGACCTTGAGATCAAGGGCAGTCTTTCCTCACACCACCAGCAGAGGGCGCTGCCTGACACAAAACTCTTACCGTCCCCAATGCAGAGGCGGAATTGTTAAAACTGAATACAGAAAGAAATATTTTGGACATATTGTTTTGTGAATCCAATTAGGTAATGGTGTCAGCAGGAATTATGATCCCCACCTTACATTAGCCTTTCCTGAAGCAGCTGCGTGCAATGGTTTTTAGATCACCGTGCAGTTACAATGTGTATCACACAAAGTCTATCTGCATATTTCACCGTTAAGTTGTTTTTAGATTCCTGAATATTGTGAGAGAGAATGTTAAATGACGTGGAACAAATTGAATGTGACTGAAAATTTGAGGCTATAAATGCTTCATGAAGACTTATTGAAAGCTAAATATATTTATTTTTTTTCCTCCCCCGAATCTCAGTCTGTAGTTTTCAGGCGGATTTTATTGTTTGGGTTTGAATCATTCTGCTAACTGCTCTTAAACTAACAAACTTTATTATCTGATTTTTCTGTTTGCGTTTCTCAACAATCAAGAATCATTTTATGGATTAGATATTGAATGTGATGTCTTGGGTTTTGCTTGTAAAGATATTCAGGTGGCGCAATGAGCCATGATGTGCAGTAACTGTTATCAGCCAATCAGACTGCACTGTTCATCACCTTTCCAGAGTTCAGAACAATGATGGATGTTTTAAGATTGGTTGCTGCACTGTGCCCATTGTTTTCTGATTTGAACTGTAAGTGAAGTTATAAATAAAATCCCCCATCCTACCTACCAACTGTAAGTGAAGCTATAAATAAAATCCCCCATTCTACCTACCTCGTCTCCTGATGGAAATGGTAAAGTAGCAATGTGCTTGGTTCAGCCAGGGTGTGGATGCCACCCTTTATTCAAGGGAAACCCAAACACTCTAGCACCGTACAGCTAAGTTTTTTTTTGGAGACTATACAGGAGAGAGCGAGGAGTGACAGCCAGGAGAGAGGGAGAGGAGAGACAGCCAGGAGAGAGTGAGGAGAGACAGTCAGGAGAGAGAGCTAGGAAAGAGAGCGAGGACAGAAAGCAAGGGGAGAGAGCAAGGACAGTCAGGGGAGAGAGTGAGGAGAGACAGGCAGGAGCAAGAGTGAGGAGAGAGAGTCAGGAGAGAAAGCGAGGAGAAAAATCCAGGGGAGAGAGCAGGAGAGAGAGCCAGGAGCAAGAGCGAGGAGAGACAACCAGGTGAGGAGCGAGGAGAGACAGCCTGAAGCAAGAGTGAGGAGAGACAACCAGGTGAGGAGCGAGGAGAGACAGCCAGGAAAGAGGAGAGACAGCCAGGAGAGAGTGAGGAGGGACAGCCAGAAGGAGAAGTGAGGAGAAACAGCCAAGAGCGAGGAGAGACAGCCAGGAGAGAGGAGAGACAGCCAGGAGAAAAGGAGAGACAGCTAGGAGAAAGAAAGGAGAGACAGCCAGAAGCAGGAGCGAGGAGGGACCACCAGGTGAGGAGCGAGGAGAGATAGCATGGAGAGAGGGGAGACAGCCAGGAGAAAGGAGAGACAGCTAGGAGAAAGAAAGGAGAGACAGCCAGAAGCAGGAGTGAGGAGAGACCACCAGATGAGGAGCGAGGAGAGACAGCCAGGAGAGAGGGGAGACAGCCAGGAGAAAGGAGAGACAGCTAGGAGAAAGAAAGGAGAGATAGCCAGAAGCAGGAGTGAGGAGAGACCCCCAGGTGAGGAGTGAGGAAAGACAGTCACGGGAGAAAGAGGAGAGACAGCCAGGAGAGAGAGCGTGAGGAGAGACAACCAGGAAAGTAGGAAAGTCAGGCGAAATAGTGAGCAACACATCTGCCTGAAGCATGTCCCCTGTGCCCTTCAACACTTATCTGCACCCTGTGTTTCAGAAACCTCCTTGTTCCCTGAGTTCCAGCATTTTTCGGTGTCCTGTGCCTTTTCCATGCACTCATGTTGGAATGCCAGGACCCCGTGGTTGCTCATGTTTGCCCGATATTGTAACATCTTGTGTCCGGTTTTCAGCTGGCCAGAAACCCGGACAAATCACATACAGGGCTCAAAAACCAGACTGTCCGAGTGAATTCCAGACAGGTGGCAACCCTACCACAGGGCTGTCCCTAGCTTTTGTGCCACCTAAAGAGGCGGTGAGGAGGACACAGCATCCTGCAAAGCTCCTGGCAACCAGTGACGTCAGTGATACCACTTCCTGTCCACATGCCCTCACTCAAGTGTCAGTTGCACACATTGCTTTGGACCAACTTCATAATAGTGACAACGGTGGGTCATACCTGAGCAATGTTGGTTGGCACGTAGTCTTCCCTAATTTTTTTATGCAGCTTGCAGAAGGCCGTCAGAAATTCAGTGACCATATAAGCATTTTTTTTCTGCCCAAAAAGTACCAGCATAATGATCAGTAAAATGCTCGCGTAAACACTCATTCAATTTTGTGTTACAGATATGAACACAGCTAACATTTACTCACCCATGCGCATTTCCTGATTGAAAACAATGCACCTACATTCCTGAACTGTAAACAAAAAACACTTTGCATTGCTTTTATTTTTTACAGCATGAGGTCTTGCCGTAATATTTAGTGCTGTAGTTGCTGATTTTCCCTCACTTCCTGTTCCAAGTGACAACAAAATAGGAAGTGAAGGGAGGGGACACTCACTGCAATAAAAATATGACAGAGGCTCAAATCCAAGGGTAGCCAAATTCCAGCCCTACAGCCTTGTGGAACTACAAGTCCCACAAGGCATTGCAGGACTCTGACAGCCACAGACATGACTCCTAGAGGCAGAGGCATGATGGAATTTTTAGTTTCACCACAGCTGTACGGCTGAGGTTTACCTACCCCTGTTCTAACTCTCCCTAACCCTATTCATGACAAAAAAAGGTAAAGTAAATGGCGTTTCTGATCTTTGCAGTCGTAATGTTTGCTGCATTTAACTAGCTCAGTGATTGGTTTTATCCGTTGCCTCGGGGTTGCTGTTAAATATATTTTTCATAGAAAGTGATAAAGACCCGAAGGGTGAAATCTCACCTGTTAATGTATTTCCTTTTTACTCTGAGCATCTGTTTTATTGAACTGGTGACACCCGATTGTCTATATTATGAGATTATTACAGGAGGTGTTACAGTTCCGTTTTGCAGGACTCGACAAATGACAGTTTTTGTTACAATTATTACATATCAGTAATGGAGAGACGGATCGGAGAAAAAAATCAACTCCGTAAATGAAGTCGGAAGTCACTTTAAAGGCTTTGTATTACAACATCACTATACCGAAGTGCCTTTGGTGGATTAAAACTCCAGAATACCTTAAAGGAGAACTATGGGTTAAGTGTTTTTCCCCATAGTTCTCCTAAGGGTAGCGGGAGGACATATATTAACTCCCTCACACGACCCAAAGCTCAGTATATGTAGAAGGTCACTCGCACTTTACGTTTCAGAGCAACAGCAGTTCCTTCTTCAGGCAAACAGAATGTGAAACACCACAGTACAAGTGCAGATATATATATACATGGTGAGAAAGACAGTGGACCAATCACATGAACACGTGTTAACCCCTCCGTTGCTGGAAAGACTGCATTCCCACCATAATGATTATATAACAAAGCATCACATGTAAGACATTACCCAGATCAATCAGGATCATCTGGCCCTTTAAAAGTTCTAAATGTGCTGTCATGTTGCCTCTGGACTTGCTGCAAACAACCACATGTGCTCCTGAGTTAGGTCCGCCCCAAACACTATCCAAGTGTAGCGATGGGCGGGATCTCTAGCTCCATGGAGACTACACTGGGTACACTGGATTTTGGACTACAAAGCTCAGTATATCGCGAGCTACAGCTCGCGTTATGCTGAGAGCACCAGAGCCGGGACGGATCCCGACATTACTGTTGAGATCCACCCAGCTGCATGATTGACAGCTGGCTCTGCCTATCTAGAGGCAGAGCCAGCTGTACCCGCCCCCTCCCCGTTCGTTCCTCCAGTTAGCGCTGAAGGATCGGTGCGGGGAAGGGGGGAATCCCTGCAGGGAGCCGTGACTGACAGTCACCACTCTCTGCAGCGAGATGATCGAGAAGTGAGCGAGCGACGGTATGTGTTCGCTCACTTCCTGATCTATTGAGCCGACGTGTGACAGTTTCATTGTCACATGTCGGCTTGAACTATGAGGATGAGTGATTTTCACTCACCTCATAGTTCTCATTTAAGCTTTAACCTGGTGCAAAGGCCTTAGATAATGAACACATTTATAGGCCTCATTCACACACAACACAAGTAAAATTGTATATTGCGTATATGCGCGTATATACAAGCGTCTATGCGCGTATATACAAGCATCTATGCACTTATATACAAGCGTATATGCCTCCACTATATGCAATCCCAGAATGCATCACTCGTAATGGAATTTTTTATGTGCTGTATGCATGTATGCGTAAACACGCGTATGTGCACGTAAAAACGCAGAAATACGCTGCCCGGACGCATCTCTGTTCCATTCTGTTTTTGCGCATATATACGCTACGCAAATATACGGCTCCATACACGGCTGTGTGTATGGAGCCATTCATTTGCATATGTTGCATATGATACAATACGCACGTATTTAAAAAAACAAAAACATCTCTGTGACATTTAATTTCCCACCACGCTATGAGAAATACGGCACGCGCTGGCAGGTAATTACCTTAATGTTTTTTTTGTTATCATATCACTAAATTACACAAGTCCTTTGTAGGGCACTTATATCGGAGGCAGAATTACACCCTGGTGAGATGGGGTCTTCAAGGGACAATGAGGCTGCACAAATACACTGTGAATCAAACACACACAGAGCAGACTTTCTGCAAATATTGCAGCGTGTGCTTGTGGTAAAGGGAGCGTATAGTGGTTCTGTACATTATTTATTTATTTATTACAGCTTTATTTATATAGTGCCGACAATTTACGCAGCGCTTTACATAGTTGCACATTCACATCAGTCCCTGCTCTCAAGGAGCTTACAATCTAAGGTCCCTATCTCACATGCATACATACAGGGCCAATTTAGAGAGGAGCCAATTAACCTACCAGCATGTCTTTGGGTGTGGGAGGAAACCGGAGTACTCGGAGGAAACCCACGCAAGCACAGGGAGCACACGCAAACTCCTTGCAGATAGTGTCCTGAGCGGGATATGAACCGGGAATCCTGAGTGCTGCAAGGCATCTTTCTTCTTCTTTCTTTCTTTCTTTCTTTCTTTCTTTCTTTCTTTCTTTCGCCCTTCCACCCTTTCTTTCGCCCTTTTTTTCGCCCTTTCTTTCTTTCGCCCTTTCTTTTGTCCTTTCGCCCTTTCTTTTGCCCTTTGCCCCCTTTCTGAGTTTCCAGTCCCATCTTAGCTACTTTGTTGTTTTTTTAAAAGTAATAGAGTGCACAGACCTCAACAGCTCAAGCTTAAAGTGACACTAAACTCAGGAGTTAAATCTTAAAAATGCATTCAAGCACATTAACTATGAACAAAAATGTATCTTATTTGTGTATCACTCGGCTGTAGATCCTCAAATCATCTCTGAATGGGTGCTGACACTGCCCTTCCTTCTGGAGGGTGGCTACTTTTGTTCTCCATGGTCCCTGTGTTCGTTGTAAATGAGTCACTGCTCCAAGCTCGCTCCTGTGATGGACTACAATCTCAATACAAAGTCGTAAACTAAACATGAGATTGTAGTCCATCATGGGAGTGAGCTTGGAGAGGGGGAAACTTTAAAACACACACAGGGACCATGGGGAACAAAAGTGTTTAGGCCCAACAGAAGTTATCTGGTAAGTATAAACAACTTAATGCTTCCCAGATCGCTTTTTTCTGTGCTGGGCTTAGTCACATTTATACGTGTTTACACGTGTTTACACGTGTTTAAACATGTAGAAATGTGGTTACACGCATTTAGCCACGTAAAACTGTGGTATTTGGACCCGGAAAGCAGAAATTTCTATTTGGGTAACCAAATAGAAGGCCTAGACTGAAGGCACCTTGACGCTGCTGGACGCCTAGGTATGCATTCAGTCATAGAAATGCATTACATGAGTCCAGGTGCATTTAGAAATGAGCTCCAAACGCACCTGAACTCAACGTTTTGGGACGTAGTGTGCATGAGGCAAAGCGCTGTGCAAATTGTTGGCGCTATATAAATCCTGTATAATAATAATAATAATAATTATGAGGCCTTAGGGTTACAAGGAGGGTTGGAGTCAGTCAAGTGTAAGGGTTAATATATGAGTTACTGGGAGGGTTAGTGCTACAGGAAAGGTTGGTGTTAGGCTAGTGTAAGGGTTAGTATGAGAGTTACCAGGGGGGTTAGAATTACAGGAAGGGGTGCTATCAGACTAGTGTAAGGGTTAGTATTAGGGTCACAAGGAGGGTTAATGTTACAAGAAGGATTGGAGTCAGGCTAGTGTAAGTTTAGTATTAGAGTTACTGGGAAGGTTAGTATTAGGGTTAAATGGAAGGTTAGAGTTACAGGAAGGGTTGGAGTCACGCTAGTGTAAGGGATAGTATTAGAGTGTTAGTTTTACGGTTACGAAGAGCGTTAGTGTTAGGGATGCAAGCAGCAGCAATAGTGTAAGGGAGCCTTCCCATAAGGCATTGCTCTCTGAGCGAGGCGCTCTGAACCAAAAACTACCATTCCCAAACGTCCAGTGCTGATAGCTAAAGCTTCGTTCTTTTCCTACCAAAAGCTAAAAAATGTATGGTATGCTATTTCTTCTTTTTTTTACAAAAAGCATTCAGAAGCAAGATAAACAGGTAGCCTTTAACATTTTATAAAAGACTTTGTTTTGTATGGAGTTCACTTTTTAAATGTACCTGTGGGTATTGCAAACATATAAAACACCCCACTACCGGGAGATGCCTGTTAATCATTTACATTTTCTAAAGAGTGCCCACTACAAAACTAGGATTCACTAATATGCAAATAATGATCATGCCTCATGTTGCCTGGGTCTGGCCTGTCTCCTCCCCCTGCTGCAATGGGACTGCCATTGCTGTTATTGGCAACCTCCCATATGAAGTGGGAGGGTCAACTACCAGAGCTGGTGCCTGTTTTTTGTAGTCCCAGTATGGTCCTTGGGAAATCTGACGTGACATTTAGGTATCTGCAGATACCTGCAATTCAAAGCAAGTTCCAGGTTCATATGCCTGCTATATCCACAGGTCTGCTTTGAATGCATTTGATCAGCCAGAATTCTGCAGCCTACCTGGTCAGATTTCCGAGGCTCATAGAAGATCGGTTGGGATAATCATAATACACAGCTAGATAGTCACGTGATCATGCTAGCCTCTCTATTGTAACGCAACAATGTAACTCCATCTATATCTACTAAAGGAAATATGAAATCTAAGAGAAAATAAAGCAAATAGTGACATAAAGGGTATGTCATTTACAATGCAGGGTAAAGACAAACATCTGCCAGATCCAGAAATGCCAAAGAGACGGGAATAGATGGAGACAGAGACATAGGGAAATATCTGTGTGCCTTCAGCAGTGTCACAACCAAACGATACAAAGAAATGTGACAACTTTAAGGTGTACAGACATCTACTGTGGAATATATACACTCTGTCATCTGTGCAGACAGTACTATTGTACTCCAAGCATTAACTCCTGGCCTGTCACAAGGAAATCTGCTGCAGGTAGTCACATCCCAGAGGCTTCTGAAAAATGTATGCTAACCGTTTTCATGGAAAATAAAAATAAAATCTTTAAGACTCAGCTGTCTCAAAAAAAACTTGCGATTAAATCTGTATAACCAAGCAGAGCTGGCTTCAGCCATTGACCAGAGAAGAGGCTTTGTAACTTTAAAGTCACCCAATAAAAACTTTCCCTACAATAGAAAAGGTTTTTTACTCACCTCTCTGGCAGCCTGTATCTCAGGACCTATAGTCTGTTCAAGCGCTGAAGACTTTATCCGACGTTTCAGCATTTGACAGTTTTGGGCATTTTGGGTGCCTGTGCCCCCTGGCTATTTGTTATGATTCCATCCTCCGGCCAACATCACTACAAGACACAGCAGTGAAGTAGGGGTCATTGGAGGGGACCACAGCATGCGACAGGAGACACAGGGACTCAACACTCCCAGGACTATCAAATACTAAAGAGCTTTTTTTAAAAATATAAATTAATTTTGGTTTTTGTATTTTTATAGAAACATTAACAAATTGTTACAAATCTGAATCAGACAGATAATACATTTGGACTGTGGCGTTGCTCATTGCATGTAGTTCATGGTTACATCACACATTAAAACAAATCTGAAGGCTGTATAAGGAGAGTAGACCCCCTTGGCCTTGACATATGGGCGATAGAATGTCCCATGTGGAGGGGAATCCAGGTAAAGGTAATAGTCCATTCTTCATAGATAGATCAAAGACAAATATGGCCCTAAGGAAAACATCCAAACACTATTCAACAACATAGCATGTCCATAGTTCAACCCTTGGGCGAGAGACAATTGAGGTAAATTGGTGGTGGGGGTGGTGTATTCTGAACCAGCCAGTGTATTGCCCACATTTTGATTTTAAGAAGAGTTTGTCCAAGTCCATTCCAGGCCTGTATGGAAGGTGGATCAGGTTTCCTTTTATTAAAAATCATGATTTGTCTGGCATAAAAAAAATAGTTGAGTTAGAGAGTTTCTAGCGGCCACTGTAGGGGCCAAATTGTCCACCAGCTCCAGGAGGCAGATCTTTGATCGGGATAGTGAATGCTAAAGAGCTTGATGAAGGCTGTACTGATTGAACTGAGTGAATGTAGGAGACACGGGTCACCCTATTATAAATAATATAATTTTCCCTCTAAAGGTGCCCTTCTTCCATCAATGCTCCAACCGTCTCTTCTGGTACCCTATTGTCAGATCTAATCTAGTCCAATGAAGTAAGCAGCACGGTGCTCTTATTGTTTTATAGCAGCCCTGGTGTAAAGGGTTTGAGAATGTTCACACAATACATTTTATGAATATTCACTTTGATTGTCCAATGTGCAGATAAAAGAAGTAAACAAGGATTTTCTTTTCACATGATTGAATTGGAGGAGGTGGAGCTACCTCCCACTGCAAGGGTTAAGTGCTCATTTTGCTCTAGAGAGGAAAAGAACAAAGTTATACTCAACTTATCTCCGGAGCCGGCTTGTTGTTAGACTGGTCCCTGGAGCCTCTCTCGCTCTCTGCTACAGCGGTCTAAGGTTCGTGAGTCATCACATCCAATACAGAGTCTACAGGATGTGAGGACGCCAAAAGACATACCATCGCTGCAGTGACGGAGGAGACAGACTGGAGGGAGCGCTGTCACAGCCATGTCGGTTCTGAGTATCGGATGAGTATAACTTTATTTTCCTCGCTAGACCAAAACGAGCACTTAACCCTTTCAGTGTGGTGGTAGCCCAACTGCTAGGGTTAAGAATAATTTTCCTAGTTCTGCTTTAAATAGCCCCATTGTCTTGCTCTCTCCAGTTTCCTGTAGTGATACAGGATACCAATTATTTTCATGGCAGTTCCAAAAAGGTTCCAAAATCTTATGTTCATTAATTTAATCCAAATGTATTTGCCAAATGTTATTGCTACCCTTGTAAGTCAATGTGTAGCCAGACAGCTCTGAAGCCCCTGTGCTTGTTGGCAACGTAGCAGTCCTCTAATCAACTACAACTATAGGTACAACACAGGCAAAGACTGAAAAAAATTTACTTACAATTTATTTACAGTATTACTTTTGATAACTTTACATTTATATCTTTAGTTATATTTTATATATGTTGTTTTATACACACGGAATATATTCTTTGATGTTTATTACACAGTGCATTGTATTATACTTTTATGGAAAAACCCAGACACAGTAATTTTTTCCTTTTTTTTAATTCTACTTTTTCTATTGTTAAATTTTCAATAATAAAAAAAAATATGCAGAGAATCACAAAAGCACTACATACCATATGATTATACATTTTAAATAGAGTTTAAATATGTGATTCATTTCCAAATCATCTTATCCTTTCATAATCTTCCATATGACAACATTATTTGTTCAGGTATAATGTGGCTAGACTTCCAGGAGGAAAACAAATTTTCACAGGCTGCACTTAAGGCCTACTACATCACGCAAGTTGACTACCACTGTTCTAAATCTTACATAGGATATTATTTGCATGGTGTTTGCATGTTATCCTTGACTTACTCCCGTAATAAAAAAACATACTGGTACGTCGCCTGACTTCTGCCGACAACTGATTCTATGATTTGTGATGTGTACGATTGTGATAGGAGAGGACAAAACCCATAGTCATGTACACCATAGGTCCCTTCTCCTCCAGAAGTAGTGATATGGTCTCATACTTGCTCAAAGTTATAGGGAGGGCATTTGGATATGGCTAGAGAGGCTCTGGGACACCTGAAGAACAACCTCTGTTCCCCTAATTGCACACAGTTGCAGAAAAGCAAGCTGCTTTAGGGTTGGAACTGATGAGAAGACTTCTTTATATATGTATATGTACTCTATATGTACATACCCAATATAAAAAAAAAGAAGTGGAGCGGGATCTCTCTCTCTTTAGGCTCTTTATAATAACCGTATTTCTTGAGTCAAACTTTGATTCCATTCATGGAAGCCATGTGCCCTCTAGTGGCACCTTTCCATGCTCATTGATTGACAGTACGGTTCTGTAACACACTTGTCCAGCTATCAAAACCTCCACATTACATCATGAATTTTGATAAGCCTATTAGCCAGCAAGGCAGCCAGGAGGAGAAAGATCCTCTCACTTGATGACTAAACAATGAGGAGTAATATATTTTAATTTAAACACCATAAACCTATTGAGTGCTTAATTAACTTTAACCGTCTTTAGGGGAATGGAGCCAATTTGAGAGGGTCAAAAGGAGTTGTTTCAATATCAAACAATTTTACATAGTCAATCCATTCATTCAGCCTACAGCGACTGATTAACACACAAAATTAACATGTTAGTAAAAATTCATAACCAAATCTCGGGGGAAATTAAGATCCACATGCTCAGAGCGTGATTAGCACATGTATTGTTTTTCAGTAACAATATAATTTAATGGCTTCTTAGAATCACAGAAAGAGAGCCTCAGTTCTGGCTTGCACTGATTATTGAACGCACCGTTCAGAAAGAGAGAGGGATATCAAAGGAAACCTGGTCTAAATGGTCCCCTGGATACCCAACCTGGGATAGCTTGCATTCACAGCCAACATAAAAGAGACTGTCTCCGTACAGCAAATAATACACCCTTGTGTTATTTGTTCTACACAAAACGTGAAATCAACAGACCCCAGTCCCAGTCCCGGCAGGAAGGAATGTGCCACGTGCTGCATGAAGGCCATAGTCTTTATAGTCCACAGTAAAGTGTGACCTTATGGAACGCGCAGTTCTAAAAATCTCAAGATTAAAGGATTTGTTAAAGGCAATGTAGAGTCTTTTCAGTCATTTTTTTTAGATGTAGCACAGTAGAGCCTTGTTGGAACAGAAGGTATTCACATGTCTCATCTCCTCACATATCCCAAAAAGGGGATTAATCCCCATTTCAGGATAGTGGGTCAAGCCATGTAAATCATTCCTTTACATCCCAATGGCTAACTGTACATACAGGAGTGCTGGCGTACAGTACAAATACAGTCTATTATTATAAAGGCTTTTATTCCAAGCTGAACACATCTGTTTCAGGTTTGTTTGCTATCATCAGTGCAGTATATGGAAAATCTTTACTCTGCAAGGAAATTTTCCTTTATATTAGTGAATGAGGTAAAGCTCTGCTGACTTCCATCATCCAATCAAGTGCAAGAAAAAAATATTGTTTTTCTTTCTTTTCCTTGCTTGTAAATTGTGTATTCTTTCCAAAGCGACTTTTTACCACATTCACTAAGCTAAGGGAAAATTTCATTTGCAAAGTGAACAGCCTGTTTGCCTTTAGTAAATAAACCCCAATGACCTTTATGGTGTGGGGCATCACTGAAAATATACTTTCCAATAATTCTTTTATATATTCATAAAAATGAATCAGCTTAAAATAAATAATAATAATAACAATAATAATAAAAAAAAAGCTGTTACTATTTATTCACACAATGATATAATTTATGGGGGCAGCCATTTTTACTCATTACCTATGTAGTCTTGGTTTCCTGCTTTGCAGTGCTACACTATGGTTAAGCTTTACAAGTCTCTAGGATTGTTATTCTAACGGACTGGAGTCGCTGACCCAGGAAAGTAAATGTTAACATGCTAAAAAAGGGGAAGCTTTGTTCACTTTAAATGACCAATCATTCATTGAACAATATATTTTTTTTGAAGTTGATATCACTTTGCTGAGTGAATAGTCTTTCTTCTTTTAGTAAATCAACTCTTTGAGTTGGCAAGCTCTTTTGAAAACAATGCACTCAATGTGTGGCTATCTTATCTCAACTGTTGTTAAAGCCCAGCTCCAACCAAAACCTGAGATTTTGTACTAAGTAGAGAACGGTTAGAGTCTCTTTCTATTTTTTTATTGCTGCCTGTGCCGCTATTGGCAATATTTGCCCGTAACTTCCTATCAGGTCAGGAAGTGATGGGACGGCTCTCCCATCACTTTTGCCTGAGGAAGGGAATCCAGCGCGACCCCGAAACGTTCATTGCATTACCTATCATGCTGAACGTCAATAAATAGACGTTTCTTGTTTGCATCTCGGAGTGCCGGTGTCTCTGCTTCGGCTCTCCAATGGGACACAGACAAAACATTTTTTTAGTTGGGAAGGGTTATGACTTCTGAGAAGGTTTTTATTGTAGTCCATGCCTTCCTGCCACAGAGACAACCGCAAACCCCATTTCTTGTACACAGGGACAGTGCAGGAGGGAAAAAGCTACTAATTTAACAAGTTTAATTGAACTCTTTGGGGTCTATTCACAAAGTTGCCGTAGGCAGCCGAGTGAATTCCCGACCCGAAGTGAAGTGAGCTGTTCGGCTATTCACTTCAGGCTTCTACGGCTGATTTCAGCCGTACACCGACTAAAATCAACCGTATATCGGCTTGCTGCGGCTGGCTTAGCATGTTCGACCGACCCGAAGTGCAGAAGGAGTTTTACTCAGCCGATCCAACATCTGGATCGGCTGAGCCAAACCCCCGGCAGGCTACTCACTGCTGTTCGGTCTATTCTCATTGATGCTGAATAGCAGTGAGTGAATAGCCGAATGCCGGCTCGGCTATTCTGCTCGGTACCTCTGCGGTACCGAGCAGAATAGAAAAACAGTTACAAAAGTCGAAAAAATAAAATAGAAAACGATTGGGCGGAGCCTGCAGTGACAGCTAGTCCGCCCAACTGATTTCTATTGGCTGGGCGGTTCTGCTGCCGTCAGAATAAAAAAAAAAACACCATAGGAATGCATAGCTTGATTCCTATTGACTCTTTCACTTTGCAATAGCCAATACCAAACTGAGCCCCTCGGTCAACTTCGGGGTCGAAGGGGGTCCTGGGGTCGAAGCTAGCCGAAGGATCAGCCGAAGCTACGGCTAGATCCTTTGGCAGCTTTGTGAATAGAGTAGTATTCTTATAAATATCCCCCCAAACTAAATGAGCAGTAAATCAAGAATATAAAGGCAGGGACGTGGAAGGGGTACCTGTCTGATATTTTTTTATAGCTGATGGGACTTCAGCTTTAAAAAATGTTTTAGCAGTCCTTCAGAAGGAAGGAGGAGTGATGGTTTGCTTTTGTGGTTAATCTGCTGGTCAGCATGTGACAGTGCCATGGTCTTTGGAAAACTTCAGCTGTTGGGATATAGGGAATGTTGGTACACCTTCTTCCCCATGACAGCAATCAGTGCATTAGCAGTCCAGTCCCAGGCACTATGGTAAATGGGGCAGGGAAGTGTGTCCAAGGCTGGCCATACTCTTGTAGATTAATGTTTAAATCTTTATATGAAAAATCTGCAAGATTGTTTGCCAGAACATTCGATAATACCATCAAGTGACTAGACAAATTTTGTATGGAAGTCCTAAAAAAATTCCGTTACATTGCCATGCCATTGTTTCAAATTGTAATGTTTAATTTCAGGAGTGTTGTAATGTTTGTTTTAGATTGTAAGCTCCATGGGGGCAGGGACTGATGTGAATGTGCAACTATGCAAAGTGCTGCGTAAATTGTCAGCACTATATAAATACTAGTAATAATAATAATGTAACATTTTTAATGCTAATCACAACATACAAAGCCATCCACAAATCTGCCTCCTGCTACATCTCCAGTGTTATCTTAAGATATCACCCAAAACGTCCTCTCCGCTCTTCCCAAGACCTTCTGTTGTCTAAATGCCTCATTACCTTCTCCAATACTCACCTCCAGGACTTCTCCAGAGCCTCTCCCATCCTCTGGAACTCCCTACCACAACCTATCCAGCTATCTCCTAATCTGTCTGCCTTTAGGCGATTCCTGAAACGTATCTCTTCAGGGAAGCCTTTTCCATCTCTTCTTATGAACAGTACATCTACTCCTTCAATCAGCTCATCCGTTGCAGTTACTACCTTCTGTAACACTTGCCCCTCCTTGTAGATTGTAAGCTCTGACAAGCAGGGTCCCACTGATCCTTTTTTATGGTATTGTATTGTAATGGTATTGTCTGCCACCACAGAGTACTTAAAAGAGAACTATGGGGTAAGTGTTTTTCCCCGACAATGCTGTCGAGATCCACCCATGACAGCTGGCTCTTACTATCTAGAGGCAGAGCCAGACTCCAAAATCTTGTAGACAGCATTCCCAAAGAGGCTGTAATATTCACAGAGGAGGCCAACTTCATATTAATACTAGGGATGCACCCATACTATTTTTTAAGACCAAGTACAAGTACCGATCCTTTTCCTCAGGTACTCAGGTACTCACCGTTGTCAATTACCAATGTCTTTAATTTTTTTGTGTCATGTGAAATTTTTTCTAAAATGATACAGACTAATGATTTTAGGACAGTGGTGGAGCACCATGGCCTAGTCGCAGCTGCAACCGCTGCAACCCTGGTAGTTCTGCCACTGACTCCAAGCTGTAGAGGGGCTACAAATCCCAGCAATCCATATACAGCAATGCAGAATACATTTGTGTGGTCTTATCAGGGCTGTGTGGTCTTATCAGGGCTGTGTGGGGTCTCTCCAGGGCTGTGTGGGGTCTCACCAGTGCTGTGCGGTCTTAAAAGGACTGCGTGTGGTCTCACCAGGGCTGTGTGGTCTTATCAGGGCTGTGTGGGGTCTCTCCAGGGCTGTGTGGGGTCTCACTAGTGCTGTGCGGTCTTACCAGGACTGCGTGTGGTCTCACCAGGGCTGCGTTAGGGTCTCACCAGAGCAACATTCTGGTCTCAACAGGGCTGTGTGCAGTCTTACCAGTGCTGTGAGCAGTTTCACCAGGCCTGTGTGCAGTTTTACAAGGGCTGTGAGTGTGGTCTCTGCGTGCAGCAGGAAGGAGATGCAGCCGGACTGGTGCTATCAAAGGCAGCCGCCGCGAGGTCCCTAGGAAGCGGGAGACCTCAGGCAGCTGAATCTATTTAAACATTTAAAGTGCCGGTATCCGCACTTAGTATCGGGGCAAATAAAAATGCCCAGCATCAGCATCGATACCGATACTAGTATTGGTGTCGGTGCTTCCTTACTCACCAGGGCTGTGTGCAGCATCTCCGCAGGTCTGCATGCTGTCTCACCAGGACTGTGCATTCTCACCAGGACTGTGCATTCTCACCAGGTCTGTGCATTCTCACCAGGGCTGTATGCAGTCTCACCAGGGCTGTGCATTCTCACCAGGGCTGTGTGCAGTGTCTCCATAGGGCTGTGCATTCTCCCCAAGGCTGTGTGCAGCATCTCCCCAGGGCTGTACATTCTCATCAGGGCTGTACATTCTCACCAGGTCTGTGCATTCTCCCCAGGGCTGTGTGCAGCATCTCTCCATGGCTGTGGAATTTCCCCAGGGCTATGTGCTGCATCTCACCAGGCTGTTCAGGGTCTCGGGGTGTGGCAGACGGGCCAGAGGAACAGGAGGCAATGTGCAGCCGGACCGGCACTGTAAAAGACAGCCTCTGTCCCCACAAGGCTGACGAGGTCCCCAGCAAGTGTGGGAACTCAGGCAGCCGAACCCATTCAAAAATGTAAAACGCTGCTATCGGTGCTAAGTATCAGGGCATTTTCACAAGTACTCATGAAAATGCCCAGTATTGGCACAGATACTGGTATTGGTATCGGTGCATCCCTAATTAATATTCATAGTTTTTGAATGGGATGTCCAACAAGCTCATATAGTTGTGATGGTTAAGTTTCAACAAACTTTTGGCTACACAGTGTACCTTGTTCCTGGGATAGACTATGACTATGGTGCAACAGATCATACACACTTCAACAGAAACCTTGGCTCTTCAATTGCCGCGGAAGGTGGGTGGGAATTGTAGCATCAGCAGGTGGGGCTTAGTGCCACCTATGTTTATGAATAGCATGTCCTGATACTTTTTGCTTATACGGGATAAAATAAATGGGATGTGCCACAAGCATTTCATAGATGGGGCGTACCCCAAAAAAATGATTATAATTTGGAGAATTATTTATAGTATTGCTGACTCCTTACGGCATATAAGGAGTTACAATTAGACAAAACAGACTGCAAAGGGGGAAAAAAAAATCTTCACTGCTCTGTGTGCGTCTCTCTCTCTTTTTTTAATTATTTGGTGTGTGTTGTTGATGGGAATTTGGCACAGAAGCTGCAGAGATGTCTGGCAGACCAAGCTATAAATTAACAGTGAGCTGTACGTTGTATTTTTTTTTCTTCTTTTTTTAGGAGGATGATGGAATAAATTGTTGTGCCATGATATTCTTCTATGTACTTTTCTTTGAACTGCAAATGTTGTTTGGAGTTGCTATTAAAACAAAGAGGAACAGCAAGTGCCTTCTATTATAATCTTTTCATGCAGAACAAGCAAAGGTTTCTAGCAAATTCATTCCATTTCTAGGATGTTAATAAACACGAGTACCGTAATTGTCACTTAATGGGTCACAAAACAAAAACAAAACTGTCTTGGTGTTATCTGCCCGCTATAGCGTACACACACGGAATGTACGTTTCATACTTAGGAAATGTAATTATGTCTCAGTCAGGTGAAGTGACAGAATAACGCGGGCGCTAATTCCATCATCGCGGCTAAACGCCTGTGGGTTCTACCTGCTACGGTATGATCATGCCGCGGTGTTTTGCAATGTCCTGTTATCCAGGTTCGGAAAGACATTCTGTTTTAGAGATTTCTGTTTTGTGGTAGATAATATGTTACAAAGGAAAAGATAGGGAATGTGGGTCACTTTTTCAGTTATAATGGCTTCAGTATATTTTTTAAATGTGACTATTAAAAGGAAAACACTATTAATTCAAACAAAAATGAAATTGCTACACAAGCCATTCTGTAATTTGTTTTATTAAAATGACCTTTCAGTTTCAAAGATGCTGTAAAACTTTTAAAAGAATTCAATTCAAAATGCTAAACTGAGGCATTCTGTACACTATTGTGGTGTACGGAATGCCCCAGAAATGTTACACAGTTACATAGTTGTTAAGGTTGAATAAAGACTCAGGTCAAGCCAGTTCAACTTGTGTGTGTGTGCAGGAGTCACTACAAATTCCCATACCCCTGTACACTGTATCCCTGACAGTGGCATGGCATAACAATAGCGTGCGCTGCTATGGGGCCTGGAGGTAGAAGGGAGCCCCATTAAGGATTGCAGAAGTTGCTGTTGACCCTGTACTTCCTATGACATTTCCAATCAAGAGATGCAGGCCCGGATTCCCCACAAGGCCTCTGGGTGGCAGGGCGCAGAGGGGCGGCAGCAGTGTCCTTGTGGGGAAGTTGCCCTCTCTAGATTCAGTCCTGCTTTGTACAAGCAGGACTAAATGTAGAGTGAGGCAGATGATTTTTTGTTTACATGTAAACTCGGCGATGTCGCCGAGATCACATGTAAACAGTGTGCAGCTGGTCTGTCCGTCCTCCCCTCCCCCCCCCTCCCCTCTGCACTTACCTCTCTCCTTTGGTTCCGTCCTCCGCCGCCGAGTCCCGAGTCTCTCACTGCAGTGATCAGAGCGGCAGGGTTATAAGTAAGATGACATCAGATGTACAAGATGTGACTAGGAACACAGCTTTTCTGCTCACTGTTCTTAATTTAGATTTTAAGGGGTCGCTGCAGGCCCCATCAGAATTTTGGTATGGTGCTCATGATCTGTAGTTACATCCCTGTTCCCTGAGGAAGGCATCTAGACATTTTTTGAATGTGTTTATACTCTCAGTGGATACCTTTGCCTGAAGAAGGGAGTTCCACAACATTAGAGATTTAACAGTAAATTTTGATATTAAACCTCTTTTCCACCAATCTCAGGTGGTGGCCTCTTGTCTTTTTTAGTGATCTTAGAGCAAGCAGTTTGATACTGATTCTACTATCCCCATTCAACAATGTGTACATTGAGATCATATCCCCTCTTGAACACCTCTTCTCCAAAGAAAATAGGTTCAATTTCTGTAATCTTTCCTTATAACATAAATTCTCTAGCCCTCTTATTACTTTCATCGCCCTTTGCACTTTCTCAAGTTTAAAGACATCCTTTCTGTGGATCAGTGTCCAAAACTGAGCCACATACTCAAAATGAGGCCGAACCAGTGTTTTGTAAAGTGGCAGAATAATGTATAATTGTAATTTTGTACAACCCCTGCAATATGACTATAATTTTTGGTGAGATACTCCCTGAACTCCAGCTATAGAAATGTATATGCAGTATACTTACATTGATCCAGGTTGGCACAATGTAAAAATATATGATTTATCCCTGGCGGGCCTCGGGGAGTCACAGCTACTACAGTGTCCTTCAAGCAATCTTCCAGGTCCAAGAACAGCTGCTGTACTGAGCAACTTCCCCTTTCGCTATTAGCACACATCAGGATGCTCCTCGTCCAATCAGAAAATGCCTAGTGTTCTCTCAGAAATATACTAGGCATTCACTTAATGGCTACTGTGCAAAACAAGCGACCCGCAGTGTTTTAACAGCAGAGGGGAAGTCCCTCAGCACAGCAGTTGTTCCAGCCTGAACCCAGAAGATCGCTGATGGATATTGTAGTAGCTGCATCTATTACAGTGTATTATCCAATCTCCATAACCCTGGCAAGGATAAATCTTATATACCTACATTGTACCAAGCCAAAGCAGTGTATGTATATATACATTTCTATAGCTGGAGTTCAGCTTTACCTACTTTTAAAGGGATGCCGACATTGCAAGTTTCCTCATTACAACACAGAAAGTCCACCAGCTGATTGTAATGAGGCCAGACCCTCACATTCTGGAATCTGGAAAGGTAGAATCCACAACAAGGTTTGTTAAAACCCTAGCAATGTGCATCGATCAACCAGAATGGGTTGTATTAGTCTTAACCAAAGTGCAGTTAAACTTTGATCCACCTCTCTCAAGAAAGGCCGGAGGTTCATGAGAAAGGAGGATTCCTCCTCCTACTTTCTCTTTTCACAAGAGTCTGGCTCTGCTCTCTTTCTCATTATTTTATAATTGGTACTCATTTCTTGTATGTATTTATGAACAATATTCCATATTAAAGCCCTATCTGTCCTGAAAAAAATGATATATTATTCATTAGGGTGGACTTCCAAACCTAACAGATATAATGTGCAGAACCAAGACATTGCTTCAATGAAAAAATCGCTGTGAGACTTAAAACGTAATTAAACCCTTGGATTTTTGTGCATGTATCTTTTCCTAGCAAGCAGTAGATATATGCAAAAACATTTTTAAAAAGCTGCGCATCAGCGCATGCGCAGTACAGATCTTCAGCCAGGAGAAGAGGAGAGACACAGTTTAAGTCAATGCAAGCAGCCCGGCAGCGTGCGTGCACACAGACTCCGGGGGACAGGAAGACACAGCAGTCAGCGCTGGACCAGAGACTGGCACCAGCGCTGGACAGATTGCAGAAAACTACTGGAAAGAAGAAGATGATCGGATCAAATGGCATCATTTAAGGTAAGTCCTTGAAACAGCATGGGGGGGGGGGGGGGGGGGAGATTAATCCTTTAATGTCAATTTAAGGGGATTTAGGGAGGGGAAAGACTTGAGGATTCAAGTGGTTGAAGAATGAGTATACTTGCTAGTCTTATTAAATAGACATGTAAAGAATTAGTTGTGGTTTCATCTCTGGCTGCATGCAACACCTACCTTCACAAAGGCATCTATAGCTTTAAGCTGTATATAACTCGGCCATATAAACTTCTTGTTTCCATCCTTCTTCCTTCTGACTCCAAAAGAAACAAATTATATTTGAAAAAGCCCTTTTGAATGGGATCTTTGGATGCTAGATTCTTTCTGAACAAGGTTTATCTAGAATGCCCAGGACAAGCAACAGGTTAGCCTAGAATCTCCTGCGTCTTTATAACTTTCAGTTGCTCTCACTGGGGTTGATATATAGATATGTGAAAAATGTGTTTAGTTTTGCATTGTTTGTTCTTTTTTCGTGTCGCGTGTCCAAACACCATTTTGTTATTCAAATTCAGGTCTTACGGAATGTCGTTTTAGTTTCCGACAGGGTTTTCTGATTGGCCAGAAAGCAGTCACATGTCCGATTTAGTCTCATTTTGAACAAAATTCAGATGATTAAAAATTGTGTTAAAAGAACATTATGATTAGTTTGCATTTGACCTCATCTGAATTAGGACATTCGGATGCATTTCATGTGAATTTGCATCCGGAGCTAACCTAAATACCGGGGTCTATTCACGAAGCAGCCAAAGGATCTAGCGGTAGCTTCGGCCGATCCTTCGGCTAGCTTCGGCCCCAGGACAACTGAAGGGGACGTTTACTGTTAGTTCAGTCAATAATACAAGAGGCCACCATCTGAAACTGGAAGGGAAAAGGTTTAATCTTAAACTGTGAAGGGGATTCTTTACTGTGGGAGCTGTAAAATTGTGGAACTCCGTTCCACAGACAGTGGTTTCAGCTCAAAGTATGGAATCATTCAAGACCCATCTAGATACCTTTCTCAACAAGCAAGACATAAAGAGGTACAGGTAATGTTAGTAATTCAAACACACACACACAACCACAAAGGTTGAACTGTGTCTCTATTCAACCCTAACAACTAAGTAACTATGAAATGTACATGTCTTTTGATCTACTAAAGGCAAATATGCTCTGCACTTTGCATTGGGAATTTACTCTTAGCTTAGTAAATGTTTTGAAAATTTACATTGCAAAGGATACCATTCATGTGCAAGAAAAAAAACCCAGTATTTTTGCATGCATATGATTGGATGATGGAAGTCAAAGCTTCACCTCATTCACTAAGCTAAGGGACAATCGCCTTGCAAAGTGAACAGCCTATTGGACTCTAGTAAATCAAACCCATTAACTCTGACCTAAAAACAAAAATTTCTACTGCTCCTGTTCAAAGTGGAGCTATTGGTAACATTCACTCAGGAATCATCAGGACATATATCAGCCTTGCCAAAGCACACCATTATTTTGAATAAAAAGTAACTTTTTCTCATCATGTGCAAAAAGGGAAATTTTGGATGTTAGAACAATTACACACACAATTAAAGACTGAAAAGATACTGTTTGGAAGCAGATAAACTTTAAATGCCAGATTTGCAGTGAGATAAGAGGATCAGCAAGGCACAACAATTGTTCAGACGTTGTAAGAAGGAGGGAAAGCCTGCATGCAATGGGCAAATATGGCTCCTTCCATACCTATATATCTGGCAAGTATGCATAGACACGAGGTTATTATACCATTGAAGAGGAACTGAACTCTGGATGTAGTGGCCAAAAAAAGGCAGGTAGAGAGCAAAGGACTAGTCACCTGTATTGCCATGTTCTTGCAGTTGATCCTTTCCCCATTAATACCATACCATGCCTTGTTCTGCACTGTGTCTCTGTGTGAAGGCGGCCATGTTAGTAGAGGCAGGGCTTTGCTTTCTCATGCCAATGCTACAAAGCAGGAAAACAGTGAGCAGCACAGTATGATAAACACTTACAGCATTTGTTGTGGTGGGGTTTTTTTTTGACAGGCACACACATGTATGACAGGCACACACATGTATTGAGACACGGACGGAACGAAGCGTGCGACTGGTTATTAGCCACTGGACTCAGCTTAGGAGACTGTCTTAGTTGATTCTAGGATTGTGGAACTTCCCTGGACTCTTTGTGCGTCTTTGGCTCCGCCGTATGATACTCTCTGGGGGTGGAGAGAGGTTTCCTATCCCCCTGGAGTTAAGTCTCTCCATGATACTTGATCCCCAGATCTATGCTGAAAATTTACACACAAAAATCCCCGGAAGAACCCTGCGAGCGAAACGCGTAGGGGTTAACCAAGTGATACAGCACTGCAAACGAAATTGAATGAATTATGATCACGTTTAACATGATATGAATTTCGAATTCTATATACAATTATCTATGAAATGTTAAATAAGGAGTAACTTTAGGGGCATAGGAATCATGTATGTTATATGATCACTGTTTTTAACTTTTATAAATGTAAACAAAAACTTTTTTAAATGAACTTCAATAAATTTCTACGATTTATAAATATCTGAGTCCTCTCAAAAAAAAAACCCACCACAACAAATGTTGTAAGTGTTTATCAAATTGATTAGTTGGGGGTGAGGTCTCAGCTCACCTGGGGGAATACTTTGGGAAGTGCTATGTTGGAGTGAGCAGCACAGTAGTGACATCACCAAATCTTACTCCAAATTTCCTGAGACTAGTTGCCAGGGACAACATTGCCTTAGATCTCACACTATAGGTTTACACTAATGAAGGTGTAGGTACAGGAGTACTTGGGCACACTGACATTCCACGAAGCACACTGCTTTTTTCAGGAGAAATTCAAGACAAAAGGTAAACCCTTCAGGGGGCAGCTCAGGTACATTTTCAGATGGTACCTTTATCATAGCAAATCTTCACTTTTTGAGCTAATGTCCACTTTAACTCACATTGAAAAGAGGATTAACATTCATCAGATCTCCTTGAGGTGTATAGCTAAACAATAATGATAAATAAACTCCTCTTAAACTCCCGCTTGCTGGTGAGTCATAAAACAACCTTGTATCTTCTTTGTGCAGTAACAGCCCAATTAGTGTGATGTAGGGATTTTCAGATGGCAGTGAATATTAGCAAATATCAAAGTGTATGTGACTATAATGATTCTAATTGATGATGATGACATAATGATACCAGAGCGTTAGATGGCATTAGGGCACAACAGCCCGCCAATGTACTGTGACTGCAAGTTTGACCATTGCTAGATTTTTTGGGTGGCACAGTGGCGTAGTGGTTTGCGCTTCTGCCTTGCACCACTGGAGGTCCCTAGTTCAAATCCCAGCCAGGTCACTATCTGCAAAGAGTTTGCATGTTCTCCCTGTGCTTGCATGGGTTTCCTCCAGGTGCTCCGGTTTCCTCCCACACCCAAACACATGCTGGAAGGTAAAATTGGCTCCTGTGTAAATTGGCCCTGTATGTATGTATGTGATATAAAGGACCTTAGATTGTAAGCTCCTTGAGGGCAGGGACTGATGTGAATGTGCAACTATGTAAAAGTGCTGCGTAAATTGTTGGCGCTACATAAATACCTGTAATAAATACATTTCTGTATTAAAAGCTCTTTCCATGTTAAATGTTCTTAATCTAAATAGCCTGTTATTTACAGAAGTCAATGAGTTATCATTACAGCAATGACTGCTGTGTTTGCTGTATTTACTCTTTAGCTAACTCATAGTGCTCTGGGAATCTTTGTCATGTATTAAATGTCTCTGTGTAAAAAAAATTATATTATATAAACTACAGACATAATGCTTTCTGTAGCCTTTGAACAGGATGTAGTTCATCCGATTCCTGTTTAAAAAATGTTTCAGTCCATGTATCCTTTTTAAGATATCTGGTTTATATGGATTACGAGAGGTCTTTAGCAGATTTGAGACAGAGACAACGTTTTATTTGTTGAGCGATGATTTCCTTGGTAGTAAATTCCAATGAATATGACACTTAATTAGGTGTTTTACATATGGTATACTTATCAACACAGATGTTATCAAATGTAGATATGCCTGCAAATCCTTAACTGTCAACCAGAGGTTCCTAGGTGTGTCTCATTATTTTCTAATTTTTTCACACAAGGGAAAAAAAAGTGAAAATAACGTAAAATTAAAAAAACAGTATGTGACAGTACACAAATAATTAACTACAAAAATACAAATGCAAAAAGCTGGATTCAATAACCTAAACTACTTTTTCTACACACAAAAAAATAAAAAAAATAGATCTTTAAGCAAATTTCACCTAAGCAGGTCATTGAAACTGAGAGTTTTTGCCAACAGCAAATCAGTTTTCGTAAAATCCCTCTACTCATCCTAATGGAGTGTCCTCGCTCTGATCTTTGTAAATCACTCCTACGCTTCTTCCATTTCTATACCATCTGCCTTACCATAAACTAATGGAGGCCTAATTCTTTAGAAAAATAACATTATAACCTTTTTCTAGTTTTATAGGCTATAACAGAAATGTCATATTTGCTTCTTTATGCCATTTTAACACCCCTTACCTGGTATATTTCTATTTCTATTTCCATTTAGTCCCTATGAATACTTTTGAATAGATGCTGAGAACCGCATTCACATACTGTACATTTTCTGTATGTCTTTGTTCACATTTCATTCTACCTTCCTAATAAATCCCATTGTAGTCACACATGCAGAAGCACTGTGCTCAGAAACTAGCACATTCTTTTTTTCACTACTCCCTCAAAGCTCCACCCCCTCCTTCCTAATGACCTTGCCCACATCACCACTAATTTCTCAGCTTTTCCAGTATCTCCTACAGCCTGGAGTTCATCTGCCTGTGACATCTGGTGCAAGACATTGGGGGAGATGACCCGGACACACACAAAAAAGCAGCAGAAACTGCTACTCAGAAGACGCAGGGATATGCAGTAAGTAAGAAAATATTTTGGAACATAATAAAAAAGCCCTGTTTATTTATTGCAGAATGCTTGTTCTGAATACCTAATGTTGTGATTTTGTCTTTGGATCTCCTTTAAGCAGAATTATGGCCAATGGGACTGAAGTTAGCTAACAGGCCTAAAAAGAGTTATAGTCCAAAGATAGGGGTGGGCTAAAAGTGAGCCAGTGGCACAATGGACTGATGGCCGCACCAACAGGCCTCAGAGCAGACATACAAGTCACAGGGAACTGTAAGTTTAGTAGGGAAAAATTGGCCAATTATAGGACACAAGGCAGACAGTCGTTTCCCTGAAAAAATTGAGCTTCAGCATAATAAACATTAATTTTTATTCCAAAATAAAAATTCCAAAATAATAAACATTCATTTTAACCTAAAAACTTTTTATTCATTTTGAACAAATGTGACATTTTAATTTTGCTATTAAAATAATAGGTTTTTATTCGTGTCATAATGCAAGTTCTCAATTTGCCAGCATGGTTTACATAGTTTTAATATTAGTCCATTTGGCCTGTCCAAAAGGCAATACTCATTTGTAACAAGCTGTGACAATAGTTAACATAGAAATAGAAGAACACACATGGGCCCCAGAATGAAAAACCGGAGTATGAGATTTCTTGACTAATCATCCCCGAAGTGCCTTTGAGACTGTTGGTCCGCCTCTCGGCGTCTAACCCTATCACGGCACCCATTTGGATTTGACTCCTTCCCCCTGTCATTTTCAAAAGACATTCATTCTCCCGCGGCTGATACCGCTCTAAGGCTTGACAAAGAGGGTTACCTTCGAAACGCGTAGCCGATAACTGATCCCACAGGGGTGCCTCACAACCTAAACATATCTCACTCGGACTCACGAGCACTGACCGATACCGTTCACTGGACCTTTCAGCGTTCGCGCCGCACACCACACGGCAACACACTGCTCAGTGCCGATTCCAGCTGCCGGACAGCTCTCCCTCTCCTGCTCCAGTTGCCGCGGCTTGGCCCGGCCAGCCGAGGACGCGGTCTGGGGATATCCTGGATAGTTTAGATCTTCCCGACCGGTGACATACAGATCAATATCGCTGACCACACGGGACTGCAGGGAGTGTATGTGCCCATCCATGACATCACAACCGTAAATTACACACCAACTATTTCTATTTCAACCAATCAGCCACTCACAGTAGGATGCTCAGCATCTAATCATTTTCTCAGGTAGTTGCGCTCTTCTATGTATTTTTTCTGTTGAACACGTTACACGGGGCTCCTCTCCCGGTTTTTTGAAGAGTCTATGCACACCATCTCCTACAAAGTCAGTAAGTGAGAGACCTGACCACATTACAGTTGTGCGCTTCCATGTAGTTTTTGTTTCAGACTAGCATTCAGGTATTGGTGGGTAAAAATTGTTTAGTTGTACCACAGTTTGATGTAGGCCCTAGAGTGGACACAGAAGATGTATTCCATTAAAAAAAAAGCCCTTTTTTGACATTTTTGATTTTTTTAAGGGGAACAGAAGGTGGTTATGTTGATGTATTGCAGCACTGGTAACTTTTACATAGGGCTTAGACCAGCAGAGGCGTGTTGGGCAGCAGAAGGATCCTTGCTACATCTTGGTTGTGAGTTTGCAACAGCTGAAATGCCCCTCTAAATATCCTGAATGCTTCCTTCTCCTCTTCCAGCCCCCAAACCTCCTCCTTCTCAATATTTTTTTTTGGCCTCTTTCTTCTCTGCATCCCAGTAAAACAGTAGAAAGATAGGATGTGACTAGAACACTTTCACATTCCACAGCTGGAACCAGGATGTGATCAATTACATGCTCAACCTCAGCCTGTGCAGAATTTTCCAGCTCTGGGACAACACTTTAAATACAGATAGTGATCGTCACTGGAGCAGGTTAGCTGCGTAGTTAATCCTTAACACACACGGTAGCGTCCACAATATGTTTGAAAACAACAATATTTGGAATACCTTACTCCAACAACCCTCTCATCAATATGCCATTATCCTAGCGTTTAATGTGTTTTTTGTCATTGAGCATGTTTTTTCTTTCAGAAATCTGTCCAATAAAGATATGGTAGTGTAAACACATGTGTGTTGTTTGGTAAATGTGTAAGTAAATTAATGACTTAGGTATCACTTAGGCAAATGTGAGAACGAGTTTTATGAGCATGAATGCAGAAATGTTTTAACTACATTATAACAACTCTACTACTGCACTAAAATACTTCCAGTTATTATACTACATTCTCCATACTCTCCATCTCTCCCAAAAAAATAGTGCTACAGCACTTAGGTGTAGGTGGGTAAAAACTGGCCAGAAGCACCAGCATACTGAGCGTGCTCGTTTCTGGACCAGGTTGACTATGAAGTTAACCTTTAACCCCTTGCCGTCCGCCCATCGCAAAAATACAGGCGGACGGTGGATCCTTCCTGGCGGGTGGACGTACATGTACGTGATTTTTTTTTCTGTTCGCACGAGCTCCCTAGCGCCCAGGATTGAGAACACAAGGATCGAGAACAACCCACTGCTGATCTCTCCTCCTTCTCTCTCTAAAGGCGGAAGCAACGGGGTCTATTCACGAAGCTGCCGAAGGATCTGGCCGTAGCTTCGGCGGACCCCTTCAGTAGAACCGAAGGGGTAGGCATTGTTTCTCTCCAGTGCGCCCGGGAGATTTTTTTCTTTTTTACTTTTTTTTTTACAGCAGCAGAGCCGCCGGACAATAGGAAACTATTGGGCGGAGCTAGCTGTCACTGCTAGCTCTGCACAATCGTTTTCTATTTACTTTTTTCTACTTTTTTCACTCTTTTTCTGTTCTGCTCGGTCCCTCTGAGGGACCGAGCAGAACAGCCGAGCCAAATGCCGCTCAGCGGCATTCGGCTATTCACTCACTGCTGTTCGGCATCTTTAAGAATAGCCGGAACAGCAGTGGGAAGCCTGCCGGAGGTTCGGCTCAGCCGATCCAGATGTTGGATCGGCTGAATCGAACTCCTTCTGCACTTCGGGTCGGCCGAACATGCTGAGATGTTCGGCTGAACCGAAGCCACATGAAGCAAGCCGATGTATGGCGGATTTCAGCTGATGTACGGCTGAAATCAGCCGTACCAGCCTAAAGTGAATAGCCGAACAGTGTTCGGCTCACTTCACTTCTGATCCGTCATTCACTCGGCTGCCCTCGGCAGCTTAGTGAATAGACCCCAATGTGTTTTACATCACTTCCGCCTCTAGCGGTTATTTCTCTGGCTGAAAGCCAGAGAAGAAGCTGATGAAGCAGATTTCTGCTTCATCAGCTTCTTTGGGGGTCTCTAGGTGACATTAGGGGTCTTGGGGAGCCCTGATGTCTCCATAAAGAGGACCTATCATTTTTTTCTAGCTATCACATTGGGGGATTTTTAGCCCCTGATGTGATAGCAATCAAGTTAGGTGTAAAAAACCAAAGAAAAAAAGTCTTATATTAAAAAAAAAGTTTTAAGTCCCACGCCCCCGTGTGCACGCACTTAGAAACGTTAATACGCGTCGGGTGTGCCTCCGTGCAGAAACAACAATTATGCTACACATGTTACATATTGCTGCGAACGTCAGAATGAGAGCAATAATTCTAGGGCCATCAATCACTGATAACACTAAACAAATGAGCAGTAAAAACTTTTAAAGTGTGGCCTATGGCCAATTTTAGGCATTTGAGTTTTTTGCGATTTTGTGGGCGCACGCAATTTTAAAGCTTGACATGTTTGGTGTCTATTTATCCTACGTGACCCCGTCTTTTATATTTTACCAAAAAATTGGGTAATAATAAATGTTTTATAACATAACGTAGGGAAAACAGGCTTTTTTTCAAAATGTTCCGTTCTCTTTTCATTATATAGTAAAAAGTAAAACCCACAGTGGTGATTAAATACCACCAAAAATAAAGCTCTATCTGTCCCAAAAATGGTGTAAAATTAATTTTAGTACAGCGTTGCATGACGGAATAAATGTCAAAGTACTGCGGCGCTTAATACTGAAAAATGGCCTGGCCAGGAAGGGGGTTTAACACCCCGATCATCAAGTGGTTAACACAGACATGGTAGCAGAAACACACACTGTTCACAGCATTTGCTGTTGCATTTCTGACCTTATAAATGAAATGTCTGTATCACTTGTTGCCACACCTAAACAGGAATGTAACAAAGTTTGTAATGCAAACGTTTTCTTTGGAGAGGGGAATGCTTATTATTTATTTTTAAATATCAGTTTAATAAATAGAAGAGAAAAATGATGCAGAAAATATTTACAGAAAAGATATTTCATAACTGACAAAAAAAAACAGGATTAAAAAGGAAAAAATTATTTGGCAAGGTTTGCCTGGTCTTTGGTTCCATTCAGAGTCCAACTCGCTTGCACAGGAAGTCCAATCTAATTTATCAGAGTCCGTGGTTCCCACAAATGTGACTCCACATTTCCATCTGATGAGGTTTCACATTCCGACAAAATTACATTTTGTTAGAGGCCAAATATTGAATGGGTCTTTTTCATACATTGCTTAATGTGTTTCATTACCCTGCCAGGCCTTGTAATTTAGGGGTGTTTGATGTCCAACTGACCAGCATCTTTTTTTATGAAAATAAAGCTTCTGCCAAAAATCACTGGTTAAAATGTTTGCAATATTTTTACATCTGGAGCTTTTACTGAAATATTACATGGGGATACTTGTTTAGACCCTTCTTCTTAAATGGTGACAACGTTCTGTCCCTGCCTCCCGACTGTACTCTTGCATCGTTACCCTGTCACAAATACAGGCTTCCAATGGTGACTACAAGCAGCCATTCCAACACATTTTGGACAGGTATGCCCCACTGCTGTTATCATCAGGAAACCACCTTTAGAAATGTCATACAGACATCATTTGCAGAGAATTTAAACAGGAAGTGACTGCCTAGAGGCTGGAGGCTGGAGGAGATCAGCAGTGCTGAGATGCAACAAATGATGAAAATGGGTGAAAACCTTTTCCTAAAAAATACAGAGCCCTTAAGTTCGGCATTACATCTAATTTTGCGATCACCTATTATAAAATATCAGTTTTGGGGAACTTACCATTTATACTTCAAGAGAATCCTTTAACAGTATAAGGTCACCAGCAGGGCCGGTGCTGCCACTAGGCAAACTAGGCAGCCGCCTGGGGCGCAGCCTTGAACATCCCCCCACGGCTCCACCCCCCCCCAGTCTATTTCAAATTGCAAAAGCCAATAACAGGCTGGATATTGTACCCGCCCACTGAGCAGAGGAGCCGAACTGAGAGACAATTTTCTCTGTCGGGTCCGCTCCTCTGCTCATTGGGGGAGTTTCAATAGCAGTCAGCCGAGTGAATGACCGACCTGAAGTGAAGTGAGCCGAACACTGTTCAGCTATTCACTTCAATGCCAGCTTTGGCTTTCTGCGCGGCTCAGCCGACCAGAGGCATATGCGTTCGGCTCGACTGAGCCGCTCGGCCACATTCGGGAGCTGTACGGGCTATAGTGAATAGCCCGTACAGCACCCCTTCGGTTGTCCTGGGGCCGAAGCTAGCCGAAGGATTGGCCGAAGCTACGGCTAGATCCTTCGGCAGCTTCGTGAATAGACCCCATGGTGTCACAAGCAAATGCAACATTTCAGAACCACATGCAGTCCCTTCACCTGTCACATTGTTTTGCCTGATGAAGGGAGAACATGTGGTTCAGAAACGTTGCATTTGCTTGTTGTGACACCATGTTTATCTAAACATCAATAAAAGAGCGATCGATGAAGTGGACCCCGGTGTGCTGATGACCTCATTATCTCCTTTAGTCTTACGGCGCCATCCGTTGGCCATTTCAGCACCCATTTAAGCTACACATGAGGATACGTCGGATTGGAGTGCGATGGGATACCCCTGAATCCTGAAACAGTATGAGGCAGTGATGAACCATGTTATGATGTCATATGGAAACTAGCCTGGGATCAGGGCATGCTCACCAATTATAAACATAAAATGCTTTATTTAAACCTCATTTTGAAATGACAGTAAGGACTCTAGAAATGCATAAAGTTTCAGTGGCAAGTTAATTCTATTAAGCTATTGCCCATTTTTGAGAACATATCCCCATAAAAACCAGCGTGCAAATGGAGATGAATGGGACCCAAGCCGCTGAGGTAATTAAAAATGTATTTTCCATCTCCTAGTAATTGAATTGTGTACAAGCTGCAAGTTAATGAGGTCATCTACCCTCGAGCAGTGACAGGGAAGCAGGAATAATTATCTCTCAATTTTTTCGTATGTAGCAATTAATTTTAACCATTCCTCAGCATATCACTCCCTCTTCCCCGACTTCAGTCAGTCAAAGACGGAGCTAAGCCAAACTGACAGGCGACTGATACGGTGCATGGACAGAGGTGTCCGGGTGGGTATGGTAATCAAGAGGCTACAGCTGTTGAGGGCCAAGTGCTTCCAGGTGAACGTCACCAGAGGTTTGGTATGCTGCCACTCGCATGACGAGACTTGCGCGGTGGCTGATGGCACATCTGGTGCCAGGTGGGCTGTTGGGAGATGCCCAGCAGAACAGAAGGATTGATGAACGATCAATTGTTCTAAGCAATTGTTTCTGTGTGGTTTGTACATTACCGAAAACAAACATGTAGTGTGATGTAATTGTACAGTAGACAGCCTTTGATTATGTTAGCTAGAGCTGCTTTATAGAAGAGTGACGCCATTGTGCGAATTCCAGCAGAAGAACAAGGAACATAGATGTGATCCACTGCTAAGCATGCCCCTAGCATGTATTATCATTTGCAGCTGAACTCCAGACAGATACTGTATAAGAAAACCCCAATGAACACTGTTACATATTCATTCAAAAATATTTTATTGTATTTTGTAATTAAACTAGTGTACGTTCCTGAATCTTGATATTAGCTTCCTAAAATCCTCTGTGCAGTAGAACTCAGACCTGTAGAGGGAGAGACAGACCTACAAGCCAATGGACATGTGCTGCAGTGTTTTTAGTGAGGAGGAAAGGATGGGCCGAAATATAAAAAATACAAATCCTTTGGCAGGAATCACAGCTGCTGAATACTCAGGGCTGGATTTACTCTCCCTGCCGCCCCAAGGCCGGGTTCCATAATACGCCCCCCCACCTAACTTTATTGCTGTCACACAGGAGATAACAAGTCCCTGTGTGATAGCAAGCTAGACGGCTACTTCCTCCGGCGTCAATCCACATCAAGGACCCGTTCACATTGAGCGATTTATTGCGCCGTAATTCCCGCGATATCACGGCAATTTACCGCGCGATATCGCTCTCCAATGCTTCTCAATGGGGCAAAGGGTCCTGCTGTTGCGGGTCGTGTGTCGCTACAGCAGGACCCTTTTTGGAGCGGATTTAGCCGCGATTCAAGCTTGCTAAATGCAAGCATTTGCGCGATATTGCGCAAAATGCAAATCGCGCGACAAACGCGCAATTTGCAAACCGCTCAATGTGAACGGGGCCTGACAGGACGCCGGAGGAAGTATCTGACAGCTGGGGGGAGAAGTTGCAGGCCGCCGCACCGTGATTGCCCGGCGGCCGCACACTATGGAGTTGGTGGGCGGAGCCTCGGGCCGCCCCTTCGTGATTGGACGGCGGCGGCACACTACAGTCCGCCGCCGGGACACCTTACACCGGCGCCCGCAACTTCCCCACAAGGTCACCGCTGCCGGCCTTCTGCGCTCTGCCAGGCCTCGGTGGCCTTGTGGGAAATCCGGGCCTGTGCATACTGTTTGACTGAAGTTAAGCTTTAAAGAACAAGAATGTACTAAGAGGAGGAAATAGACCACCTCTTCAATAATTTGCTTTTTCTGCATTGTGTTCAGTCACCAGTTTCACCACAGTACCCCCAGAATGGGTATGGGTGCATACTAAAGCAGTTTAATGATAATGTACTGCATGTTGTAATACACAGAGGTCTTATTAGAAAATGATAGATGATATTTTTTTAAATCTAAATAATTCCATATAAATTCCATTTGGGTCTGTATTGTAGAACTATCTACATTTTCCTGACATCGCTACATACTGTATATACGCACAAGAGGATTTCTTTGGCAGATGAGCAAAGATGCCCATGACATCAGAGCAAATGTTTTTGGCACAGGGATTTTACCACCACAACAATCTGATGCAGAATGTGATACAAATTGGAAGCAGGTAAGATTAGTATTAGTCTGATAGTTGGGGTGATAGTTTTGTAGTAGCCCAATAGTCCAGGGGATAGTTATATATTAAGGTGACAGGTAAGGAGATTTAATTATGGGGTTCAAAAATTAAGTTATAGTTGGGCTTAAATAGTTAAGGCCAAAGTGGCAATGTCTGTGCAAAGTCCCCCCAACCAACTCACCTTGTCATTGGAGTCAATTGGGGGATGCCAGGGGGAACAGTGATGTCTCCCTGAAATGGCAAAGTGACAGGCCCACTGACATCATCATGTACAATCCAGGGCCCATAGCCCTGCAATAGAAGTAAGGATGCCAAGTGACAGTCCACAAGCCAGAGCTTAGGGGAGACAAACAGCATGCCGGCTGCTCAGGCAGCAGGGTGTTAGGTTTAGATTTTTAGTTTTTTTTTAACTCCCAGCACTGGTTTTATAACAACTGTGGGAGTCCATAATGATATTAATTTTTGCTTATGATTAATGAACAATGTTTATTATGCATTTTTTCACAAGCACCTACTAGTTGGTAAAACCAATTTGTGCTACATGATTAAATATTAAATTTTTATATATAATTTATAAAAAAATGTTTAACTACAAGTGGCTGTGAAGGAATATGACATTGTGGCACTTTGTAATTAACTGTGTAATGGATTATTGATATGGTTTCACTTTTAAACGTATGTAGGGTAGAGAGAGGGTATTGGTAATAAAGATATATTTATAAATGATATCAATGAGAGTTTATTGTAAGTTATTATAGTGCAGTCGTGTCCATAGGGCCTCTTTTTGCATTCTCCAATATGGTTTAGGCTAAGAGGACTGGACTATCAACTACATCTAGTTGTATCAATTTTGGCTAATTAACTGTAGATATCTTGTTCGGAACAAAATATAACTCCTTGTAGATTTATTATACAGTTGTCTTTTTTCACTAAACTTGCTACTATCATTGGTAATCTTTTGGATGGCAATGTCCACTACTATCCACCATTCAAACATGGGCGTGGATGGGGAGGAACCAAAGAAGAGCAAAGAGCAGGGCACCCCCAAACCGAGCGCAGGAATCAGGAGAACAAAAAGCAATCAGGGAAAGCCAGATATTCTATTGGGTAGTGACACCTCAAACATTCTTCTTAATATCAAATGGACCAAACCTGATATTATCATCTGTGATGGTTGGAATTCAGGACTGTGAAAAAAGAATTGGACATATCTCTGGCAATGTTGAAAGCCCAAATTACTGGTCATAGAATATGCATTGATAATTGAAATGGATAATATCAGGTTTAGTCCATTTCATATTAAGAAGAATGTTTGAGGTGTCACTAACCAATAGAAATATGGCTTTCGATGATTTATTTTTGTTCTCCTGAATCCTGCGCTCGGTTTTGTTCTCCTGCTCTTTGCTCTTCTTTGGTTCCTCCCCATCCGTGCCCATGGTTGAATAGTGGAGAGTAGTGGACATTGCCATCCAAAATATTACCAAAGATAGTAGCCTATTATTGTTATCCTCCCACTGGACTACAACACAATAAGGAAGCTGATATCCAGCAAAATGTAAAAAGGACTGTAATGTTAAAATTATGGGAGAATGTGGCTATATCCTTTGGTCTCTTTTTTAGATAACCTTCTTTCTCTTCTTTTTTTTAAAATAATGTTTATACATTTTTAGATCTGTTAAAATAAAAATGTTACATTTTATATAAAAAGTACACTTTGTGTGATCCTTGGAGCACCTTAAAAGTCCGAAATTTCTTTTTTTTCTTTGTAATATGTTACTCAGAAGAGACTCAAAGTTACCTGATACTTTTTAAGAATAATTAAACCCAATCGACTAATTCTCTCATCTCAGGTTTTAATATGTTTATGTCATTTCAAAAGTTGTATCGTTTTTTTTGTTTTTTTTTAAGTCTGCATCTACTGTATAACTGAAGACCTGTTGAAATAGAAAGGTATTCTATAAAGTAAGAAAATTTGGGAAAAATACATTTTTAACCAAAAAAATATGATCCTATTTTGCATATACTGTTCTACAAACCTAGGTATTCTTTTTTTAGAGTTTTAGTTCTACTTAAAATAAAATTAGCAATAGATACATTTGTGGTAATTTGATGTATTTTATCCTAATCATAACAGAAATAACTTTTTACAGTGCCACATTGAAAGAAAAAAACTACTGTTCTAATGGTCCAAATTTTTAATACTACTGTATTTTAAATTTTATTTCTCATAAAAGCTGGTCTCATTCAATCAGTTAGCATGGTTCATTAGAATATTTTATCAATGTCCCATTTTACATATACAAAATGCAGGTAGAATGGTTTCATTTTTTTAATGATATTTTCTTTCAATTTAGACAAAAACTGATCATTTCAAAAATACTTCTTCACTCTCATTACATTACATTACATATATCAGGTTAAATAGTAACTATAGACATTTGAATGTTTTTCAATATGGTGTACCTTTTAACCTCATCAGCATCAGCCAATATTCTTATCAATAATTAATAATGATCAGTAAATAATGTTTTCAATATGAGTTCATATTTAACAAAATGTTTTTGTTTTTTTAATGGAATTAGATATGCACATCTGGTTAGCCATATTTCATCATTACATATGCAGGCTCTGCTTCCTGCTTAGTACTGTGGCCCAGTGGTAATGCCTTGCTGATCCTTTTATCCCCCTGCAAGTCTATGATTGAGTGCCTGTCCGTCTGAAACAATACATTGTCCCCAATGCCCTATGGCATCAGACTACTTTTTTAAACAGAAAAAGATATTTGAAGCAAGAAGAGGTTCACTTTACTTACTTTGCAATAGTGAATCACCCCCTGCAGTCTCTTGCATCTTATCTCATGTAAATTTAATTAAGTGTGCAATAGATAGAAAATGTTACATTGAACCAAGTCTACTATGTTAACCCTGCCTACTTTCAGAGTTCATTATAAAGATCTGATGAGATACTTGCATGTTCTGTTAAAGTAAAGCCTACCATGACCGAAACACGGAGGCTGCCCATGCTGATCCCTCTTAACAATGCTAGTTGCCTGTCTGTTATGCTTATCCAGTGGCTTTAGTACTATCTAAGTGGCTGATCTGGAACAAGCATGCAGACAAGGATGTCTGGCTATAAGCTCTCTTGATCTGCTTTCTTGTTCTGGGTTGGGATGTACTTATCCTAGAGCAAGGGAAATACTGATCCTACCAGCAAGGAAACTAAGTCAGCAATAGCAACCTCCATCTCTCTCGTATGACAGGTCTATGTTAACCGTTCAAGTTCTATAAGACCATAACATAATTATAAAGGTATCTACAGTAAACCTCACCAAAATTGTTGCAAAAATCTAAAGCCCAATTAAAGTTTCACGCGTTTGAATTATGCCCCCCTTGTTATTATCTGTGACTATTTGTTACTTGGAAATACCATAACATACCTTTTTGTCTGTTATGGTATTTCCAAGTAACAAGTCTGTTATGTGAAAATGTCCCTTTCTACCATCTTAATCCAATGCTCTATACTGGCATAGCTGAGTAACAGCCACACCCCTAATCATAAGTGTCTGTTACGGTGACACCTCCTGGCAGGTGATATGAGCTCACCCAAGGTGTGGAGTCTAAGCACCAGCCAGTTTTCACCAGAGCTTCTGATGGTGGAGATGAGTTTCGCTGCTTGCTGGTGCCAGGCCACAGCCCCCAGGTTTGCCCCACCAAGGGATGAGCAGAACAGGAGGGCTCCAATGAGGAAAAAGTAATGTGTAACGTGGTCAGGAAAAGGTAGAGATCCTGACAAAACAACCATGGTCGGACAGCCCGGGTCAGCAGCTAGAAGGTAGGATACAAAGTCAGGCAACAAGAGCATAGCCGGATCCAGGTAGGGGTCAAGGCAGGCGGCTAACAGGGTTCCGGGTCAGCAGCAGGAAACAAACAACAGTATTATAGCTCTTGTACACACAGAAAGCTGGTTGGAAAGAGCTGGTGCTTAAATGCCACTATGAATCAGAAACAACAGCTCCCTTCAGGGCACTCTGGATGTTCTGGCTCAGGGGCTATCATTGGTCTTACCAGCCTGGATTCTGTGAGGGCCATTACAAGTAATGGCAGGGCTCCTGTGAATACCATAAGAGGTACTGGTAGGTCTTCTGGAAGTCCTGGATGGGATTCTCAATGAAGGTCTATAAAACCCAGCAGGACTTCTGCGAGGACCATACCAGTGATCCCACACAGTCCTGTATTACAGAGGTAGTTTCTCACTGAGCACTTATTACTGAGTGCACTAGGTCTTACACTGGCCATACACTGTTAGAATATTTACTGATTCACAGGAATCGGTTGAAATTCTATCAGTGGGTAGCCCTGCTGTTTTCACAAAAGAAAGGCTGAAAATTACCAGATAAACAGTGATGGCAGCTAATCAGCTTCAGTTGAGGTATTCTGACAGAGGCCGGTGCCAACTGGGCATGGGGGTGATTCCTCCATCTATGCTGTTTATCCCTCAGACTGAATGAAAGAAATGTATATGTGTATGGCCAACCTTACTCTTGTATCTGATTGACTGCACATAAAAGTAATTCACCGACACACACTTGAAGGGTTTTTAAAGTATTGATATGTTTATTCAATACCCAATGTCACATACTGTCATACGGTGCTAACGTTTCGGGTCTGCACAGGGATCCTTCATCACTGTCGCTCTGATTAATTACTTTTATTTACTATTAGTGTTTTGCACGGCGCCATCCGTGTGGTCACCTGGGCACCACATATACCTTGTGGTTTTGAGACCGTGGCAGTGCGAATGGGATTTGGACTTTGTTGTGATTGACTGCACAGTCATACTGACACACTCTGTACAACTGATACAACAGGAAAGCAGAGTTAAAACAATTAAAACGGTATGGTTTTGGTGTAATCTGTCTGGCTGAAAATCTACTTCTGTCACATAAGTTAGGTTTAGGTAACTTTTTTTAATCAAAGCTGGAGGTTCTCTTTAATTCCCAACGTGTTCCAGTCTCGAGAAGCTGACAGATCAATCTGCTGACCTCAATCATAGCAATGTGCCTCTTCTTGTCATAGTTCAGGCAAGATTCAGTGCTATGTTTTAATTTTCTGTGTTCTTTCACAGCTATTTTAATTACAATTGTTAGTTTTTTCATGCATAATTATGACCATGCAACAGTTACAGGTAAAAATACCATCTGCATTATTATCTGAGAACATGATGAAAATGTAACACATCGATGCAGTTAATAATTATGCCGTGAAGATTGTGAAAATTCCATTAATGATTTTTCAAAAAGTGCAACTGTATGGCGATCATAATTAACTCCTCTGTTCACATAGCAGTGTTTTCATTTTTTCAATTCATTCTGGTCTGATTAAACAGAGTCTGGTGCTTATAGTCTCTAATATCTATAGCATTTATATAGGTAGCTCAGTCACTCATACCCAACCTTAGACTGTAACACGCATTTTAAGGCAAACTCAACTTTCATTTAAAAAAAATGATCTAACATATAACATAGTTATATATATTTTTCATGGTTTAATGATATATAAATGAACTTCCTTTTAATCTACATCCAAACATTTTGATCAAAATTGTCTCTTCTTTTTTAGCTGTGGCAGCCACGGCAACACTTGGGGGGTTATCATGAGGTGTTTCCATTGGATACCCAATCATGTGCAAGGGGGGTAGGTCGTAGGTCAGCCCCCCCCCCCCCCCCTGTTGGGGG
>NW_017306298.1:1792919-1822329 GCF_000935625.1 Nanorana parkeri
CTCCCTTGTCGGGGTGATGAAGATATTCCTGGTTCTCCCACTTTCTCACCCACTGTTCATAAATATGTTAGTAGATAAACTGGTAGATTAATTGGTGTTTAACTACATTGACATTTGTTTAGATTTACATTGTGAAAGAAAGGCTTTGTAATCTACTTAGTTTACACCCCCCCCCAAAAAAAAAAAACAATGGTTGGTCACAATAGGACAACTATCCAAAGGACAATAATAGGCAGCAAATCACCTAGATGAATAAGCTTTTTAAAGCAGAACTCCACGCACAGATGTTTTTTAATAAATTCTTATGTGCCCAAAACAGTTACCTAGGCTTATGTGTGCTAGAGATGCAGCTGGCTGCTCTGTACTGCAAAACCCACTTTTTCTTTAATGCCAGATACTACAGCTAATGCTTTACTTCCGGTGCTGCAGGTATGAGAGCTGTGGCTCTTACACAGGGATGGAGCAGTGTCAACTGTTTGCCCCTCCTCTCTCCTTGTCCATTCACAGAACACCTTGTATTCTGTAAATGCTTCAAAGAACACAAGGCATTCTGTTAATGGATAAGGAGAGAAGAGGGGTAGAAAAAACAACACTTAAGCTGGTCATATGCCTATAGCTTATCTGCAGATTTTCTATGGTCAAATGGAAGAAGTACAACAGATTCCTCCATCTACGCTAAATTGTGTGGATGGGGGAATCACACACTGGGCTAAGCTACAGTATCTTGCTAGTCGCCCCCCCTGGCTCTTAAAATACCTGAACAATGCCTGCATCCAATCAGATTGTTCAGGTATTTTGACAACCAGCGGGGCTGACTAGCAAAATACTGAAGCTTGTCCCAGTGGGAGATTCCTCCATCCACACAGTTTAGCATAGATGGAGGAATCTGTTGTACTTCTTCCATTTGACCATAGAAAATCTGCAGATAATCTGTATGTGTGTGGCCGGCTTAAAGCTCCTGTATATAAGGGCCACAGCTCTTAGGCCTCATTCAAACTACTAAGAGCTGGCCCGTACAGATCCGTGCGGCTTGCACAGCCATGTCAGGCCCCTCCCCGGAGGAACAGGCATGCAGCAGTCTGTTCTTCTCAACGGGAGTATGCGGCAGTACGCGACCGTACATTCAACCGAACTGCACATTTGTGCGGGTGTCCGTACTCGTATGCAAACAGGATGGATCCTGTCTGCGTCCAGCACGGACACCGGGAGTATGTGGCCGTATGCCGCCCTACGCTCACCTGAACTGCACATCCGTGCGGGTGTCCGTACTCGTATGCAAACAGGATGGATCCTGTCTGCGTCCAGCACGGACACCCGCACGGATGTGCAGTTCAGGTGAGCGTAGGGCAGCATACGGCCACATACTCCCATAGAGAAGAACAGGCTGTGCAAGCCGCACGGATCTGTATGGGCCGGCTCTTATCGGTGTGAATGAGGCCTTATACTTTTTTTGCATCTCTTTCCCCATTCCCTTCACTTCCTGTCCTGTAGACACAGCAGAAACTGAGAGGAAATCTCTTCAAAAAGAAGGAAATCACTTCTTAAACAGATGTAACCAAGACAGGTGTCCCTATTAGAACATTGGTGACAACTATAGATCCTGGATTTCACTTTTACTTTTAGTAGTCACCAGGACAAACAGAGAGAATACATCTTCCCACAGGGTCTCAGACATCAATAAAAACCTGACATGGATTAACCCCTCACCAATCTATCCAAAACTAATAAAGACTTTACACTTCATGCTGACACTTTCTTTAGCCTGGGGAGATAATTGCAAAGGCTCATGTGAGGAACTGCAGAACAGAAGCTGGTAGGCATCTTCAATGGGGTGTAATGTAATTGCTGCAATTGGTGTAGTTGTATACCTGCGAACATTGGGTCCAAACATTCCTATAGACACAAATACTCAACAGATGGGGCAAATCGCAAATACAGATGTATTTTCCTTTTTATGTCCATATACCTTTATTTGCATCCGTGGGTATCAGCCCTAATCCCCAACCCCACCCTAAGGGCTGTAGGACCCGTTAGTTTAGGAGTTTTGTTGTTCCTACAGGTTTGCTTTTAGTTGCATGTGTCAGTGAAACAATCTTTTTGAAAACAAAATGCTTTCCTGTTTGTCAGGCAACAAGTTCCTGTGTACCACACATCCAGCCAGGGTACCAACTGCATTGTCTGATAAGGTGGCACTAGGGTCATCGGAAAATGTGTCCATGAAAAACATGAGAAAACAAGCATGTTAAACTAAAAGAAAAGTAAATGTTATGTAAAATGAACGCTTTCATATAATACATAATTGTTTCCCTTTAGAAAATTCTCCGGAACATCTTTTGGCTTCCTACATGACTTATTATCAGAGCTGAGCCCGGAGAAGTGCAGATGCTGATGCAGCACCAAACTCACAAAATAATATGAATTTTAGTCAAAGGCAATTTGGGAGTGATGTTTCTCACAAACTCCTTTTGATTAAAGCAGTAAAATTAATTTCGGCAAAGGTCATTTTTTCCCCCTTTAAATTAAGAAGTGCCCAGTAATGGCATTTCATTAAGTGTTGCCTTGGGAAGCACTTTGTATCGCTCCACTCTGTATTACAATTTTGCTGTGTAGTCACATATAAGCCCATCATAAACAGACTTAATTTGTCTCTCTGAGGTCCTGTTCAGAATCTCTGCTCCCCATTACCATTCCTTTCCAGAATCCTATGAATGTTAAACTCACTCCAAACACTCACAATATACTTAAAAAATGACACTGCAATATATTTGTTTCTACACGGCGGCCGCATTAAGAAAATAGTGGATGGCGTGCTCTCGCACAAGTTGGATTGTGCTTCAAGATACCGTATTTGATTACAGTTTGAAGTATGGCTGTGTAGGTCTGTATATAGACTATCTTTGCTTGATAAGTAAAATGGACTTTGTTGGCTATTAGTAAATAAAGGTTAGCTCAAGCTCATTTGCTTTATGTATTGGTGTAGACCGACTTCTCTTTTGTTGATCTATATGCAGTTATGTGATATATCGCATAACGTTTACACATAGTTTATGTATTTTGCCCAAAAGTCAAATAGTCAATGTTATCTTAATTAGGAAAATATAAAATGCAACTATTAGATATCACAAGGATCTTTTTGCCATCTCTGCGTGTACAGTATGTTCCAATGCAAATCTGCACTTTTGGTATATTTGCGATACAGGTCTAAGCAGGTGATGCAGTGACAGTAGGGGCTCAGCTGAGAGGTTACAAAGAAAGAGGTATATTAAAGGGTAATGGTCTAAAGCTAAAAATAAATATTTATTTCTGTATTGAACTTCCATAAGTTCTATCCCACTGCTAATAACCAAATCAATCTAGAAGTGTATAAACTTACTTATTGAAGATGCTCATATGATGCCCTTCCTCAATACACTTACACAATTTTCACTCAGTCCTGTGAATATGCACTTCCTAATATTGAAAAAAAAAAACACAGAAAGTAGTGAAAGGGTTTTAAGAGACGTCAGACTTTGCAAATTCATACAAATGTATTGTTAATATTCATAAAAAATCCATAAATTACATTAAAATCATAATTGCATAATTCATTCCTCAGTTCTTGCTTGATTAACACATTTGATATAGTGTACATGATAACGGTTATCCATATATGTTATCCAGCTTAACTTTGTGTATTCTTTCCATAAATAATGATACAATCATCCATAAGTTTCATACACTTCTTCGGGATATTTGTAGCAAGAATCTAGTTATCAACATACAATTCATTTTTAATAATACATTAACATTTGCACAAATTCCATTTTACATTTTGTTCATTGGGTCACACTCACAGAATCTCATTCACCCTACTTACCCAAGGCCTAGGAACCAATTGCAAATATTTTTCCAAGATAGGAGGATAGGGGTCTTTTGAAATATTATGATTTATCAGGGGTGAGGTCTCAGACCACTTGGAGATTATGGATCTGGGTAGCACAAATTGAATTTAGTAATATGGACTTCCTTGTGTCACAAAGCCTGCCGTCTTCCAACTCTTTCCTCCTCTCTCACAGTGAACACAGGAAACATCGGCAATATAACATCATCACTGCTTGCTTGAAGCAATGCATGATGGGATATTTAGTCTTGAGAAATTGAGATTGCATCACATCAAGCAGCAGGGAAAGAGAGACAAAGCACACTGGGAATCGAGAAAGTTGATGAAACTGATGGGGAGACAGAAGCACTCACTACATTAAAGGGATTTTTTTTTTAAATAAGATTTGATTATATTATCAAAAACAAGTCTAATATGTATCCCTATTACAATGCTGATTTCATAACAGGATAGTATATGCTGGGACATTATAACTTCTGTAAGATTACACAATAGGCAAAACCCCTGGCAAAAGAGTGGCAGAGGTTTTGGGCTTGGTCTGCTCTTGCTTTAACTAGCCTTTGTAACAATGCCCAAGAGTTGCTGTCACATTATACACCACCGCCCTCCCCTCCACATAGTCCTACAGCCAGAAAATTCTGCAAGAGAGGCAGGACCATCAGATCTCACATAAATGTAATATGTTGCAGCTTACCAGTGTGCCTCGACCTGTATGGCAAATATAACATAAGTGCAAGCCACATTCTTAGATGTGGTGGTTGCATTTGTTTTCATTTTTCCCGCATCAAGTACAATAGAAACCCGTTGATCTTGCAGAATTGTAGCTATGTTTGAAGTTTAGCCTTTGTGACAACCACAAATCCTTTGATAGATACAGTGAACAAGTGAGTGTAGCCATGAAAGGACAGAAGGTGTGTTATTCACAGGATCACCAAGTGAAATAAAAGGGGAAAAAGCCTTAACAAAGAAAACTAATACAGCTACCACTTCCAGCAAGGTGCAATGTATAAACTTTTTGGTTTTGGGCTTAGACTGGTATAAACGTTCTTATTACTTACCTACCAAGCTCAGATGATCTAAGTATAAATGTACATATCAAAATAGAATTTCAGATATAGATCTAATATGATCCTGACTTGGACCTGGAAATTTTTCTTACATTGCACCCACAATTGTGCTTAAAACCCTCATTAAAAAAATTATTAATTAAGCTAACGGAAAGCTGTAGAGACATTTTCTATTTTCTACAGATGGAAATCAATATAAACTCTCTAGTGACAGGAAGAGAGCTTCCGATACTCTTAGAAAAAAAAAGTCAACCTAGTCGCAGGGGAGCAACTAAAAAATCAACAATCATGTCATGAATATGGAAACTTTAACTGTCTGATGCTGGCTGTCTTTCAGAGGCTGAGAGTGGACAGTATGTTCCTGTAATTAAAGGGGACTATGAGGGCCAAATCCCATTAATGATTCTGTCACTGGCCACAGCTCACCATCAGCATTGCTAAAGATTGAACTCCCTGGCTCCTATGGCATTGCTCCCTTGCTGAATGAAACACATCAGAATCTATATTGCCACCAGTAAGTTCAATCAAGGTAACTCAACACACCCACTTCACATAGAATTCAATAAACTCTGTTGCACACAAAGCTTTCACAGACACTTCGCCCTTCCTCTGATGTGTTTTGCCCCCTACTGAGGTTTAGTTGTAGAGGAGGGGTGAAGTGGAATGCCTCTGGAACATGCCTGTGCAATAAAGATCATTTAATTCTGTGGGAAGCGTGTGCGGAGTGACCTTGATCAAACTTATGGGTATAGGGAGGTTAAAGGTCCTGGAGCATTGCTGGCATCCACGGCTTGAGAGAGAGGCAAAGGTTTAAAGTCGTGCCTAAGAACTGTAAGTTACCGCCAGCAAAAAGATTGCTAGGGTGATATGACCCTAAGGTCAAAAGAGGGATATACTGAATGTCCTTCACAGAGGACACAGCCTACCTGCTTGATAAACAGTATATTCCTGAGATAGTAGAGTGGGATTATAGATAACATTCCCGGGTATAGGTGGAGGAGAATTTTGGCTGGGTAGACCCAGTTCAGGGAGAAGGTAGCAGGACAAGGTGTAGATGAACTCACTTCTGCCTTGGCCACTACTGACAAACAGAGACACTTTGAAACTGTTTATTTTTCCCATGGAAATGTTCGTACTTCTAAAATTATAATGTGGCCATACTGGATGAAAACTGTACTTACTGTAGTTCTTCTCAACAATCACCACAACATGCAGCCTATCTAGTAATTGTACACACGCCATTCAAATAGTAATTCAATAAAATGTTCATGTAGAGCTAAAACATATGCATAAAAAACTACTGAACTCCACACTTAACACAATTACGGGGCAGCCAGCGTATCTGGCAGTCAGTCATTTTTATGAGACAAAGCGATCCGCAATCAGCGGAGTCCATTTAGTGCTATGTCGGGCCCCGGCTGTAACTAATAGCATGACTGACTGTATTTCCTCTTTATTGCTGCTCATTACATTACCCTTACATAAAGTCACTGCACTGCAGTCACATCATTACAGCCTCTTTAATGTGTCTGCTATTCACCAGAAAATAAACTGTTCTCAGAGCACAGGAAGATAGGAATCTGAAACCTTTTTTATTGTTAACAATCCACACTGATGTATTGGAAATACCTCACTGGCTTGTGGCTCTCCCTTATCATTAGCTTTTAAATATACCTTAGTATAAGGCTTTGTACACACGTATCAAAATGAGGCGCTTAGCGGAATGTAAGACCACAATCTATAGTAATGGCACATTTAAAGGAATTATATTGCTATATAATAGATGGGGTAGGGCATACAGCTCTTTCATTAACAATGACACGCTGTGAGGGATTCTCAGTGGGACATGCAAAGACTAATGTTTTTCCTTAAAGTTAAAGTATATGACTAGTCAAAACCTTGTTTCTAGTTTTGCATAGTGTTGGGAACCGTTGGGACCTCTGTTGGCTCTATCACCACTGGGGAGAATCACCCTCTCTGTTGGCCCTGGTAACCATTGTCACCAGGACAGAAAGTTATGCTACAAAATAAAGTTTTACAGTTGTCATTGGATCGAGAATAGAGAGGAAATATTCAAATGGAGCACTTGTTAGGGTGTCCAAGACCATCTAAGAGGGGAATTTCCTTTACAATAGAGAGATTTCCTTCCACTGCCTGTTTTATCTCTGTAACAAGAAATTTCCTTGAATTATACTAAATTAGCTTTATCATTTTGGATAGAGTAGGGATTGGAGCCCCTACTAGGCAAAGCAACATGCTTACTTCACATGAGGGACAATAAGGAGCCAGTGCTTACTTTCCCAGTGCTTGCCTGCCACTTGATTAACTGTCAGATCACCAGGATACCCCTGGGAGTACACATGTAGGAGTACCAGTACCGCTTCCCAACACTAGGCAAAGTAACGCGTGCACTTTATAGCACCATATACTTATTACATTCCCCTCTGCCCTGTTCTGTCTCCGGTCTGCCAAAGATTACACTGTAAGTTTTGACATGATCAACAAGTCAAAATTTACGTGCCCGCCCCAGGTGACAGTGCTCGGGATACAAAGGTTCACTTTAAGGTGCCAACAGAGATAAGAAAACATTGGCTCACTTTGGCCAATCATGGTCAGATTAGGTAACAATTATATGTATGCAGGTCCTTCCCCAACACCCCCTGGCAAAACCTGCTGGGAAAGGAGTGAAATCACTCAGTTGGTATAAATGTTCACCCCAAACACTACTATTTTCCCCAGCACCTGTCTTTATAACAGAACCAAGGGAATGTGGAAGACAACTGAATTTACATAAGAGACCCTGAGTTGAGGAAGGACAGCACATAGATCATTCAATTGAGCTACTTCAGAGAGTACTCAGGGTATATAAGCAGTACAAAGTCACAGAGCCCCAGAATGAGGAGACACATGATAATCAGGTTAGGGGCCCCTGGTTGCAGAAATCACAGCTGGGATATGTAGATAGTGATTGCAGGACAGATCATGTAGTGAAGTAGGCAGGAAGACTACAGGTACAGGTACAGTCTGGAACTCAACTTATTATTGGATCCAGGCAAGATTGCTGCCATAAATTTTGGATAATGTAACCAAGAAGTGTACTGCTCACCATTACCACTCCCCCATATACAAAACGCTTACAGTGATTATAGTGATAAATGGAGATACTAATATCTGGTTACTCTACATTAGTCTTTTTCTAATTTTTGAGAATTTGCTTACTTAGTAGTTAAGTGAAGTTAACTCAGAGAACTCCGAGAATGTGATTGCAGAATGTAGAATGTTATTGCTCTGAAGAGTGCAGCAGCATTTTACAAGAAAATTAAATATAATATGAGACTAGTTTAGGAGTTTTCTGGTTCTTACATTATTATTATTATTGATACTTATAATTAAGCCAAAACTGGGCTCTTGTCTTATGTCATAGGTACTTTAAAGCTTCATATCAAGTGGAATTATTGGCAATTAAGTACCATGTCCCAAAAGCCGTAATTATTGCATCCAATTCAACAGGGGCCCCAAAGTAAATAAATCTTCCTCCACTCAACTTTTTACTGTCGTGTTTATTTCTTTATGGTGCTAACTCAAAGAACCCGTAGACATTACTTCAAATCATGGGGCCCCATAGTAAAACTTTGGGGGCCTTCCAGCTAACACAATCTGTAGCAGCTGGCAGTATCAATTGTGACAATATGTTTCATTGACCTTAACATGAAGTATGTATCAAGGACAGGAAGCAGGTGAGCTGCCAGCATAGTCAATACACAACTAGGGAGCAGTGGTTGGGGTAAAAATTATAGTAATAGAAATAATAATAACCAGAGTGATATTTTATATTATGATAACATGATTAATGGTCTTGCACACACTTTCTCTTCAACCCTAATACAAATTTATTTAAACACTAGCTTCAGTAAAATTATTTGGACCACAAATAATGAACCACAAACCTCAACCCTCCTAAATGGTTTTAACAGAGGTGAAACTCTAGGATTTGTGACTGTATTAGGCATATGGGGTTAATTTCAGTCTGTAGCACAACAGGGCTTGGAGAACAAAGTGCCTGGAAGCTAAGTGGCGTTAAAAAATTGGATTTGAACTGTTTGGGAAGATAAGTAAATGCTTCTACTGGACAGAGGGGGGATCTGTGACTAAATGATCCTGAGGTCTAAATTCAATTCTTCTATACTGGAAACCTCACAGTTTAGTTTTCCGAATCAGCCTCTCTATTGGGGCCCCCTCCAACCCCATGTCCCATAGTAGATGTGTGGGCTGCTATAGCTATTGTTACACCACTGAAAAAAAGCCCTCTTCTTTGATTCAATTCAATTATCTATCCTTTACTGGAAGAATGGCAAAAGCGATCTAATTCGGTTCTTTAGACAGTGCAGATAGTTTTTGTTTCACTTTTACACTAAAGAGGGAGGAAAGAGCTTCCTGACAGGAAGCTCATCAAAACACATCACTTTTTCCAAGAATTCCTGAATCTGACATCACGTTTCTTGGCTCAGTGACAAGAAGAGCCAGGCAAAAGCAGAAAAGGGAAAAAGGCAGAGGAGGAAAAAAGTCATAGGGGTTATAGGCAAAAAAAAGAGAAAAACAACAGTGGAAAAACCTGTCTGCTTAAGCAAAAACCATGACAGACTCAAACTAACAAAAAGTATCTTTCAAAAGTAGAAGGGGTCGAGTCCCGTTGCTGGTCTGATCCTCATTCAGCGGGCCTAATAACCCTTCTATATGCCTCATTGGTGCCGTCCATCGGAGCACAGAAACTTTCTTACATGCTGGCCTGGGAAAGGGATCTGGGAGACTCATTAGACCCCCACACATGGTCTGAGATATAGTTGGCTGCGACAAAGTGCTCCCCGAATGTTTTGGCCAAGGAAAACGCTCATAAGGTCATGTTCCGATGGTACATGACCCTGTACAGGATTTCCAAATTTGCCCCCTCCGTCTCACCCCGTTGTTTCCGGGGGAGCGGACAGGGGCACCTTATTTCATATCTGGTGGCGGTGCCCAAGGGTGCAGAGGTTGTGGATTAGGGTCTACAACTTACTGATATCAGTTTTCAATACATCCTTCGTACGCAACCCTTGGGAGGCCCTCCTGGGTAGGCCAGTCACTCACCTTTTGAGGAGGGAAAGGAAATTAGCAAACTTTATCTTCTTGGCAACCAGACAGACAATTGCCAGAGCTTGGAAGCAGCCAACGTTGCTTGTTTCGGAGGTCAGGCAACGGGTCATGGGTATTATGGTTCACGAGAAGCTCACGGCTATCCTACACGACTCGTATGCCTCCTTTCAGAAAACATGGTCACCCTGGCTGGACTACGTACAGCCAACGGGACTGGATCGCGACTTATTGGCCCATCTGATCAGGACTTACCTGGTCGGGGTGACGTGGCCCCCCTCAATTCTCTTTGCTGCCCCCCTTTCTCTTTGTTTGTCCTTTTCTCTTATCCTTTGTCTTTCTCCTTTCTTCCACCTATGTCTAGGTTTCTCTGGTGTCTTTTAGAGCCTGCCACAGGTGATATGGAGTGATGGCACGGCGTATAGTCTACAGCTCTTCTTACCTTATTAGTGAGGCCTCGCTGGCGTCCTGCAGCAGCAGCAGGTAGCTGGCGACCCAGCTTCAGGTCCCAAGCAGACTAGCCTACCCACAGAGTCTACGCACATGTTGTTTTGGTGCTTCTTGATTTCACAGTGGATTCATATTCTGTTTAAATTTGTACTGATGCACTTCATTGGCTCTTATAAAGCTGACTCACTATAGCTCACCAATATGCCGTTATATTGCTGTAAGGTGATGTTTTACCACATGAACCTTTTGGTACTTATTCCTTCTGGATGAAATGTATTTCTGTTCTTCCTCAATAAAAATATTTGTACAACAAAAGTAGAAGGGGAATAAAATGAGCAAATCTAACAACGACACATGAAGTCAAAGAAATTTTAATTTTTCTGCATTGATCATATTGTGCTCATATTATTGGTAACCCCATCGTGCACCGTGGCTCAACCTGCAACTCTAATGTGTCCTTTAATGACATAGGGCGGGGCCAGTGGATAGAACCACAGTGTGCATGGGGGATAAAGCATTTGACACTCAAAGAATGGGCTGCAGGACCGGTATAAAGTAGAAATAGTTTTCTTTTGTAGGGTACGTTTATTCAATTTGTAAAATTGGTGACACAGTCATTAACTCCAAAGCAATTCAATTTATTGCTGCTGACCTATGCTTACTCAACTGCAATAGTCAACAGGCGAGGGTGCCCACAACCATCCCAGACACTGTATGACAAGATTACATATTTCCTTTTCTTCTGAGATGAAGACATGGGCAACTAGCTTCCACCAAGTTGTGAAGGGTCTTCCTGTTATTTTTTTGTTTTTGTTGCATGTTTTTGATTATGCCCATGGGTGTTGGACAGTGGATATCAATTGCATTTGCATCGCCTAATTTTCATGTAAGACTCCAGCCAAAATGTTCTTTTAGTTTTGGGTAGAATGGAGAAGGGTTAGAACCATTGTTGGGTTTTTATTGCTATCTTCCAGTAGAGGTAGTCAGTCAACAATAAGTGAATTTAAAAATGCTTGGTATAAACATGCAGTAGGTCTATACTCAAATAACATTTAAAAAATTATGAAGAAAAGAAAAACAGACTCAATGGACCACTTGATCTTTTTCTGCCATCACCTTTCTATGCTTCTAGCTTTCCCATCACTTTCTATTTCAATGCCATGACAGGAAACAAGGATAACTCATTACCAGAGACCCAGGCAGCAACAAAAACATGTACCTTTTCCCCACTTTACCACTTTTACTATTAGAGAGGTCCTTCTCATATGCTACCCAGTGACACAACAGAAACCAAAGGAAAGTCTTCCCAATAAAGTCCAATATGTATCCCACAGCACACCGCACTGGAAACCCCTTGTACGTGGGTGCTGAAATGACAGGAACAATGAAGTAATGAAATGGCACCAGCACACCGAAGAAGAACAGGTCAAATGAACATCTTTTTATTAATGCAAATTGTCACATTGATAGCAATATTTCGGGGGCCACGCAGGGTCCCCTTGATTAGGCTCATTATGACAAAGGGGACCCTGCGTACCCCAGAAACGTTTCTATCAATCTGACTATTGGCGTCAATAAAAAGACGTCCAATTGACCAGTTCTTCTTCGGTGCGCTGGTGACATTTTGATACTTCAGTCTTCCCAAAGAAAACACATTTAGCAATAAAATCTGACAGAAGTTCTTATCCCTCCTACCCCTATACAGAACTAAAAAAAAAATCTTATTGGAGTTCTAATTTAATGCCTGGTGGTTTAAGGGACTTTCTGCCTTATCAGATGGCAAATTATTGGACTACTGACAAAAATACATGGTTATAAAGTACTGAAAATGGATGAACGTGCCACGATATATGATATTTAGCAGATATTTAATGAGTGGCTGTGAATTTACAGTCTCTGATTGGCTAATGGTTGGGGACAAATTTGGTTGACTGTTTGCACAAGAATCCATACAAAGGCCTAAGGGAACATTTAGTTCTAAAAGCGAGTACAATGCGTCTCTTAAAGATGGTTCTTGAAAAGAGAAGTCTAAGGGGGTAAAAAAGAAGACAACAATTAAAATGAATCAGTATCATCATTGCGCACTTATTTACATAAACAAAACACACCCCTAGCGAGTTAATGAATATCATTATGGGAGAACTTTGCCCAAATCATAATATTCATGGACTCATTATCGGTTTGCTGCCGTTTGTTTTAACCGCCGGGAAAAAGACTATTTTGCTTCTGAGTACAAGAGGTTGAATCTATTTGACAAAAGAGGGTAATTTTTCAAACAGGATGCCAGGATTGCCATTTAAAAAACCTAAAAGACTTGGGAGACTGTTCCCGGGTGTTCTCTCTTATTTTCAGTTATATTAAAAAAACACCACTTTTGCCTCCTCTGTACTACCAGACCATTTTTATATTAAAAGTTATGAAAAAAATCAATAAAATCTCATTTAAATCTTTCAACAGCAAAGCAGTAAATACCTACCTTTGCTAAGAAAACACGACATTCCTAAAGAACAGATATCTCCCTACTTTTTTTCTTGTAAAATATTATTTTTTAGTTTAAACTTTTCAAAATTTGCTTTTATATTTAATTTTGACCTTTGGTTTTGACTATAGCTTAAGTGACCGTAACTCAAAAATGTCTAATAACTTTAAAAAATACACAGATCCAGTCAACCTCCAATAACAGTCACTTAGTTGGGAGACCAAGGAGGCATAAATAAAGTAATATCTTCCATGTAACATATGGCAAAGGAAGTGGGTATAGATTTAAACAACCACAAATCAACGTGTTTTCATTTTCCCAGATGGAGAAAGAATAGAAGTAGAAGGCAACTATAGGGAACTAATTTGGACAATTGCAGTCCTCTCCTCCCTACTGGTTATGGATATGGTTGAGGCATTTTGAAACTCTGTTATATCAAGTCATAACTGATGGAAAACTTGAGAGAGCCAGCTTATACAACTGTTAGGGGACTACATATATAGAAGGCTCACCAGTGCACATGACTTTACACATTTGAAGAACAGCTCCAAAAACATCTGCTTCAGGTGCTTCTCTCACATACAAGAAGGGAACTCTAGGGAACTCATTTGGACAATTGCTGTATTTTCCTTCCTATGTGGTTGAAGCATTTTAAAACCCTGTTCTATCAAGTCACAACTGATTGAATACCTAAGACAGCCAGCTTATACAACTGTCAGGGGACTACATTTTTAGAAGGCTCACCAGTGCACTGGACTTTACATATTTGTGGAGTAGTTCCAAAAACATCTTCTTCAGATGCTTCTCTAACATACATGGAAGAACACAACCAACAGCAGGAGCTATCCCCAATAAAAGCCACCACTTGTCATACAAATCAGTGGGTGACTTTCTCTTAGCTCTTTCTTTGGCAAAGTGGGTGACTCTTTCTTAACTTACAATTGGGGTAGAGTACATTTTATTTACAGTAAAGAGCTAGATGTGTACGTTTTATTTAAATTAATTCCGACTTATAAAATTGGCTCTAGTATGTGAGAACTGCACGTCAAAGAGCTTTGTAAACTTAAATTATGAGGGCTTTTGTGAAACAAGAAACTCAGCATCATCTGCCATCTTCTTCCTCCATCCTGTTATGTATAAGTAGCATTATTGCAAATAAAGTTTGGTCAATAACAGGTTTAAAGGTTCAATGCCAGTTGTTGCTGTGAGGGGTATTATAGTGTTCCAAACCAACCAGTTGACTTCCAGCAGTATCTGCCTGGCATAAAGCTAAAGTCTGATTGGTTGCTCTGAACAAGGTTTCTTCCCTCTGCCCTAATTAGCTTTTCAATTCCCTAAGTTGACTTGACAACGCTATAAAAAGATCAACCAACATCCAAACACATCAGCATATGCTCCAAGGAGAGGAGAGCTCCCAATGTTTACTGGAGGCACGCAGTTGCCAGTGTGACATCACAGATCACATGACTCTTGATTTTGTCCTTCTCCCTTCCTCTTCTTAGTTTGGTGGGTACAGTAAAGCCCAAACAATACATAGAGGGAGATAGATGAACCATCCTGAAGAGTATGACAGCTGCTTCACGCTCTTCATCATCATCTGAAACAATCAGTACGCATTAGAGAGTACTTTCCCTTTACAAAGTTGATAATTAGATAACAAGCTCAGATTAAAGTAATTACAATCAGACAGCTGGCACGGCAAAACAGTCATGTTGCAATACTGTTGATACTTTAGCATCTGTTACTAATAACAGCACAAGCTCAGAGATTTTACATTAATTACAGCACATAATTTAATATAAACATATTTAATTACAATTGATGAGTGATAAACTGTTTAAAAAATGATTTAACCCTTTTAAGCATTTAGAAACATTAAAAAGAAGATACAATTTGTCGTGCTATACAGGAATGGGGTAAAACAGCTTAAAAATGAGAAGGCAGAGCATGGAGGCCATTGCAAGATGGTCATATAAAGGTAGATAGGACTACCTTAGACAAGGCCTTCTCTATAGTTGGTAACCAAATCTACTACAGATTTTGCTGTGATAGCTAAATCTGACATGTGTGGTCCAGAAAGATGCCAACCTCCTGTATTGAGGGTGAATAAATGTGCCACACCAAAAGTTTTGAATCTGAGTTTTATTCTAAGAGTATTATTATGTTCTTTGGGCTTTAAATCTTGGCACATTTTTCACCCTTCAGCCTTTGGATCCCACCCAAGCAGGCCATCCCGAGTTTAAGAGCAGCTTGCCAGTATCACTGCATTACTCCAAAGAATGACTTTTCTCTGGGAGTCCTATGTAAGAGCAATCTATGATCCATCTCCTTGCATCAAATCACAACCGGCCGTATGGTGCAGGGGACAAAAGAAAGGTTGTTAAAGATACGCACACCCCCAATACAGCCTTCAAACAACTGCATCATCAAGCAATATTTGCACAGATAACTCTCAGATGGACACATCCACCAATGTAAATGTCAGTTATTGGCAGGGATCTAATAGAGTTTTTGTTCCACTTTTAGACATAATTCAGTAAACCAGCTACATACACTTTGGAATTGTTTATTAAAGAGTGCTATCTGTTTCCCCACTGAAGAGGTTAAGATCGCTTCTTGCCCATGGGACACTCTTTGTGTTACAGTTTATTTATTTTAGGTATGTATACATCAGGGACAATTCAGTCCCTGCTCTCAGGTGATTTACAATCTAAGGTTCCTATCTCACATGGTAAGCCAATTACATACCAGCACACCTTTGGAGTGTGGGAGGAAACTCATGCAGGTACAGGGAGAGCATGCAAACTCCATGGAGACGTGCTATCTTCACTAGAATTTGAAGCAGCAACTTGCAGTGCTATAAGACAGAAGTGCTAACCACTAAGCCACTGCACTGCCCTGGTGTTTTCCTGAGACAGGAAGTGAGGTCCCCAGTAAGGTATCTTCTAAAACCTAATAGAAATTCTATCAATTTTTCACGCTTTTCTTCACTTTATCCAAAATTAAAATTGATGTGGTTAAATAAATGTTTAAACAAACAAGATAAGTTATGGAATAAATAGATGAAGAAACCATCTGGAACCAGATGTCCAGAGATTATGCAGAAGGATGGAGGTTTAACATTGTTACACAGGGAGTGATGCAGAGACAAAATTCATAAAATATTACATGTTTATTGTGTTTTATGTAAAATAAACACACATGAACAAAGAACACATATAATGGGGTAAAACCAAAATGCAGAAATTAGTAAGAACCCCAACAGGACCAACAAGAATATATCATAATTGTCCGTAATATTGTTGATGATTTAGTTTGTGTAAGTCCTGATTAATGAATCAGGAGCCACATGAACTAAATCTCGATTAACACTTCTTCTGGATGCCTGTAATTGGAAAAGATAACATTCAAATTTGACAAATGTCAACAATATCATTATTATTATTTTATTCCTAGCAGGGAATTGCTGGGACACATAGTTAATTGCAAAAAGATGTTTTTTTGTGATTGGATTTCACACTATGGACTAATTTGATTTGGTTGGTTATGAAAATGTGTTTTTTATAATTGATACACAGATTTTATACACCGTATTTCCTAAATGTATGCACTTTATTAGATGACTTAGTCACAATTTATCTATCAATCTTAGAGTACATTGATAGGATTTTAGAGCGCTGCATTTCATTTTTGTTTGGTTTGAAGTGCACACATGACAAATAATGCTCAGAGCACTATGGCTTTTCAAAGGGAGAGCGCATTAGTATCTTTCTACTTTCAGACACACGGGGGTTGATTTACTAACCTTTTAAACACACCACGAACGTGTATACACCTCTGCAGTGTGTTCCCTCCCAGCATGATCTATGGGAGGAATCGAAACACCTTTGTAGTGTGTACACACCCAGCAGGTGTGTTGTGCAAAGCCCTGCAATGAATTGCAAGGTAATGTGGTGTAAATTAGCTCTATGTTATGTTGCTTGCGTTGATGAATGCAGGAATGTAAATGCATGAGCTAACCATTTTTGTCTAAACTGTGAAGCAGCATTATATATGCATCATGTGCATGATTTTTACATATATGGCATTAGTGGAAATATGCTTTTAGAGACTTTTTGGTTGATAAATACGTTTTGCTGTGTGAAAATCACACACACCTGGTGTGTGTGTGTGTTTAGGTTAGTAAATCACCCCCACAGAGTGGAACTTATCAAAACTGGAGCAGACAAATTCTGGAGTAGTTGCCCATGGCAACCAATCAGCTTCTACTTTTCATTTTCAAAGCTTAACTAAACAAACTGAAGAGAGAAGCTGATTGTTTATTATGGGCAACTGCTCCAGATTCTGTCTGCTCCAGTTTTGATAAATTCCCCCCCTCTGTGTCTAGTCAAAACCTCCTACAGAGTAAAGGGTAGACCTCTGAATGGAAAGCTTTCAGTGAAATTTATTTTGCAAGATTTAATCAAAGTATAAACTCCCAATTTTGCAAATTTGAGCTGCCTTGGTCATTTTTGTTTCCAAAACAGAAAGATCTTGTTTTTTTTCTTATATTTCATTTAGTGCTCTTTAGCATACGAACAGATCCAAGATAGTTAAAAGGAACTTCCGGAACCATCAGGAGCTTTTAAAATCTTAATGCACCCATTAAAACTACCAAAAACATTCTTTCATTTCACCTTCTCCATTGACCCAAATGTATGGCAATGCGAACACTCAGTTTTGCTCATTCCTATTTATAACTTTTAAAACTGATATTTTATGTCCGTTATCTTACAATATACATGTAATCTTCCTTTACAAATAAGCATTTCATAAAGGGTGCACCCATGACTAAGAATTCTCAGAGCAGTAAGGGTCTCCAAAGGGAGAACGTAGCAGTATCTGCCTCCTTTTAGACACCCTGTTGCTGATTGAAACGTCCTATAGATTGAGGGGGGAAAGTCACTTCTCTGGCTGATTCACTTGTGTCTGTGTGTTGAGACATCAAGCTTTCTAAACAGGCTTTTTTTATATTTATATTTGTTAGTTCTGACCATAATAAAGAAAAAAAATCACTGATTAGGAGTTTACACAATCTGCTTAGATTGGTGGTGAGTATGTAGACCAGGTGTGGGCAACTCTGGCCCTCCTGCTGTTGCAGAACGACTAGTCCCATGAGGCATTGCAAGACTGACAGCTACCGGCATGACTCCTGGAGGCAGAGGCATCTTGGAATGTGTAGTTAAAGCACAGCTGGAGGGCCAAAGTTGCCCACCCCTGGTGTAGACAGAACTCTGCATATTGTGGGTTATGGGCATTTAGAGTATGTCCTTTCTTCCTGAAATCTTCAGCAGCTTTTAAAAACAAAAGCTACAACTTATATTACAGCAGGATGTGAAGACTTGCAACCTAGTTTCTAGTCAAGTCAGTGAGGTCACTGGTTGCCAGGAGCTCAGCGTAACGCTGTCCATAGCATCCCAGGTTGCTAAAAGCTTGGCAGGGAGATCCAGAGCCCTTACACATCTCCCCGCCTGGCTCTTAGCGGCATCACTCTCCACCAGCAACCCCAACCTGCCTCGGGCTTCAAAACGTCCAGGGACACCCCTGTAACACCATATATATTATATAAGTGTAGCAATTCTGTCAATTTTGTATTCTTTGAAAACAACATTGTAAAAGCTGAAATTGCCCGTAATAATGTGACCATAGATATACCAAATCACTTTCTCAATGGCAATGATCGCCTCAATGGTAAACACCAATCATTTCCCCAATAGTAATGACCCTAAAGATAGACGTGTACTGCTAAAAATAATTTTCTCTTAGAACCCTTCAAAAGCTGCTACAGTGCAATGGGGCCCCAGGAGTGGGTGATAGATATCAATCACCCCTCCACACCTTTCCCTAGATCTCTTGTCTGTGCTTTACCCTACCTCTGGTTCCTCCTAATCAAAGCACCTCACTGAAGCTCACATTCCACAACCTAACAAGGAAATCATCTGAGATGAACAGGCTGCAGTGTCACAGAAGGGAGGGGTGAAGAGCAGTGTCACAGAAGGGAGGGGTGAAGAGCAGGGTTAGCAGGTCAGGCAGAAAGATCGACTTGAATTCAAATTCTGGCTGTGAAATTCCAGACTGAGTGTCTACACAGCCACCCAGTTCGCTTGAGTGATATTTTCAGGCAGGTCACAGGTTTACTTTTATGTAGTTAAATCGTTTTCAATTTTTAATGTACATGGCCAGTTATGTTTGCTCATTATATATTCCTGCATGTTTTTTTAACTAGAATCACAATTACTTATTTCTTAAGAATGAATGAGTGATTTTGGTGAATTTGGTTTTGCCATGGAACTACTGTTAAAAAACAAAACTAGCCCAGATGCTCTCAATTTTCCAATAAATTCATTAAAAACGTTTTTTCCCTCTTAGTTAAATAATTTCTATGATAGTTTTGTTTATTTCATTTAGTTTTCTATGTGTCTGGGTTTTTCTTTTTTTGTGTGTGTTTTATCATTATGAATGTGCTTCATATGTGCTTGTCTGTTCTTTTCTTAATAAAAAATAACATGGTTTAAAGGTGGCTGTTTTCTTTATACAAGAACGGTCCAGGATAGATTTAAAAAAAAGCTTCTGTGATGCCCAGGAGACATTAAATTTCATTGCTCCTTTATAAACCACAAAAAACACCTTAAGGTTTCCCTTTCCATCTTCAATAATACAAAATCTCTCTCAAATCCTGTGATTTTCTACAAATTTTCAAATCACTTTCAGTTTTGCTCATTCCCACTCTTCCTATGATAATACAAGTCCCTCTGCAACTTAAAGCCAAACCCCAAATATAAAATATTATTTAGTTAAGGTATATATTAATTTTATATATCAACTGCAGTAAATGTTTGGTGAATGTCACATTCTAAATATGCAGAATTAGATTTCTGAAATTCCCTGTACAGTAATATTTTTTTTCTTTTTCGTTATAGATACACCTTCATTATTTGTTGTTTGTGTATAATGGTTTGTAATCCTTAACTAAGATATAAAAAAAGACACAAGCAAACTCTGGTGTATTTCACCACTCATAAATAAATTTATACCCAGGTGTATTTGTAGACTTATAGTTGCCTGAGGCCGGGGACGGATGTTGATGTGAGGAACGTTACCGGGGGGAGTGAGGCTTCAGTGAAATTGGTGATGATGATAAACAATGGGCAGAGGGGTGCTGTTGTGGTCATGCACGTTACCCACCTAGGGGTTGGAGGGTTGCTGTCGGTACTTCTTGCTCTGGCTCTGTCTGGCGTCCCGCCCAGCTCCCTGACATCGCTGGTTGGCAGGAGCTGGGCAGGATGCCAGCCAGAGCGTCCCACTCAGCTCCTGGCAACCAGTGATGTCAGTGAGCTGGGCAGGATGTTGGTCAGAGCATCACAGGTTGGTTTGATCTTTTGCTATAAAATATAATTTTTTCATATGTTAGCTGGAGTTGCAGGTCTAGCACCCACTGCATGCACTACTATTGTGTACTATTGTCTCAAATGCCTTAGCTGTCAACTGTGCCTCCATGTTTTTTTAAGTTGGGTAACATAGCTGCCAACACCTTGCAAGTGCAGAGCATCATCTTGCAGTCCTAGTGGTTTAGGTGAGCTGAATAGAGCTGCTAAGTGCCAATGCCATGTGTTTCCTTGAGTAAAAGCATTACAAACGGATTTGAGAAAAACCTGGTTAAGGTTGATACACTGTTATCATGCTGGAGCATGATATTACTACACCGGTGTGTAATGCTTTATTGGGGAAAAAAGAATTTGGGTTACATCGGAGGTGCTAATCATCTTTTTGAGACACATGCATTACTTTAGAGGTTAAACATTTCCTACATAAGTAATCCAACTGTGAGTGTTCAAAGCTGATCCCCAGACCACGCCACCCCCTGTACCTAATTTATCATTTTAATTAGGGATGTCCCGATGCCACTTTTTCAGGCCCAAGTACAAGTACAAGTAAACTCCCACTGGACCAGTGCTGACTCGCAAGCTTCGGCGCTAGGCATCGGGGCATTTTGACAAGTACAAGTACTTGTCAAAATGCCTTGTATCGGGCCCGATTCCGATGCTAGGGACATCCCTAATTTTAATGTAAAAAAAATCTACCTCAAAAGCCCCAACTACTTTCCTGATCCTCCAGTCATGTGATAGGTCAAGTCCCAGAACTTCTTTCTTCTGGTCTGGTGGCTCTTTCTTGCAGTGCCCACCTTGCTTCCTGGTGATGTGGACCTTGCATATTAGCTGTAGGGAGAGTCCATCATAGGGTCCTGAAGTCATCAAAACAAGAGGTAACAGATTGGGAAGGTGAAAGTGTAGTGGGAAAGTTTTTTACCTTTTTCGAATTGTGCTTTAAAGTAGAAGTAAACTCTTCATCTCATCCGGTCACGTGGGGGGGTAGTCGGTGTGACAAGTTGACAATGCACCTTGTTACACGGAGACAGAGCATTGTCACCCTATAACAAGAAGTGCTTGTACCCTGATGGCAGGATCACCAGGTATTATTTTAATGACAGCTAACGACTTAAAAAGATCACTTTTGAAATAACATTTACATGCTAAAGCTTATATGAGATTTCGGCGATTGGATTTACAGTTTGGCTAGAACTAAACTTTTAGTTCAGGATATTTTATATTGTAAGAAAGACACGGATACAGCAAACAGTCTGCTTTGTGGGCCCAGACTGAGATGTAGTAGCGTATACATACAAGGTGTAAAGTCAATGGGATCACATTTTCCTAATTACTTCTCTGCTCCGAGCTTGCCGTACATAGACAGTCTGAGATCAGTCGGGACTTGCCTCCCTAGCACATCAGCCCGATTCAAACATCACTCACACGAGCCAATGGGAGGGAAAATCTGGAAGGAGTCAGAGAGGGGCTTCTTCGAATCGCATTTGCAAGGATGGAAAAAACCTGGAGGAGGGAAGAGTTGCTGGACCGCCATCAAATTTTTCCCACCAGAGACCGGAGTCCATCTGCTGAGCTAAGCCTAGTAACATTAACTACCATTCTCCTCCAGTCTCTGCATAGAACAGCCTGTGCCACTGGCAGATGGACCCCTGCCTCCCTGTGTGGCTGTGTTATTTGTTTAATACATTTAATTAATATCCACACAGCTCTGGACTGCACCCAGAGTGGAAGATGCCACGCGTTCCCAATCCAGTAGTTACACGATGAGTGATTTTTCCCATAAAAACACCGCCCTTAGGTCTTGAAGATGTTACAAACGACGCGTGCTTATATTGTAATGTGTGTATTAATTATATCTGTCCACTTGTGAGCAGGAGTTTAATTGCAAACAAGCAGCAGAGGGGCTGATTTACATAAACTGGAAGAAAGAAAAGTTGAAGGTATTGCCTGCAGCCAATCAGGTTTGAGTATTTTCCTTCTGTCCTGCACTGGGGAAAAATATAATATGCATGCATGATTAGTTACTATGGGCTGCAGCTATACTTATATCTACTGCTATTAAAGGTCTTAAGGCCCAAATGAACTTCCAGTGCAAATCAGCTAAATACATTCCAGGTGCATAAAAACAAAGTGTGCAAAGTCTTACAGTTAATTTTCTTTAGAAAGCAGCTACAGCCTAAGTAGAAAAGCCTATCCCCTACCACCATGTTGTAGAGAAGGAACCTTGTTCTCTGTATGGAAGAAGTAGTCTCTCTGCAGAGGTCCATTAACCCCCTGCTGAGACACAGCTAGAGCTCTCCTATAAGTAGGGAGTGTCCGATGTGCAGATTGGAGAGTTAGAGGTCAGACTTAGCAGGGTGCCTGTCCTGCAGAAAGACCACTGCTTCCACACAGAAAGCAAGGATCCTTCTCAGCAACAAGCTGAAAGAAAGCAAGCTTTTCTGCTCAGGCTGTGGCTGCTTTCTAAAAAAACAAAAAAAACAGTAAACCCTTTTGTTTTATTGCATCTGGAATATTTTTAGCTGATTTAAAGCTGAACAGTCATTTTTTTAGTTATACAGCACAAGTCACATAATTTACATGTAATGGAGTGTTTCCCATGTGTGGATGGTGGTGCCAGGACTGAATGCAGACACTTTAGTCAGAGTGTATAGTGGCAAGTTGCTTCACCTCTAGCAGCTGACTTTCCCTTAAGGCTAGCGCACCTACCAGTACTTGGATGCCTCCAGGACTTAAACTATACACACACTGGCAATAAATGATGCAGGAACAAAGGAGTAATACTGGCTGGTGACAAGATACACATATAAACAGAAAGTAAGATACAATACAGAAACAGGGTACAAGATACAAGATTCAAGGCAGGTTAGACATGCTCTGAACAGGTGGCTGCATACTATACAAGATTAATGAGGATCCTAGACAGAGGGGTGATCTTCTGGTGCTGAAGGGGGTAATAAGGCTCTCATCACCCACCGTTCTCTTCCTCCCTCCTTGCTCATTCACAAAACTACTTGAATGAGGGGAGGATGAATTATAGGAATTCCCCTGTCCACTTACGAAGAACGTCTTGCATTCGGTGAAAACCATTACCAGCAGTTTTGTGAATAGGCGAGAGGGTGAAAGGCAAACAACAGCCCTTCCCACTCACAGCCACTGCTGTTAACCCCCGCAGCACTGGAAGTTCACACTCTGTTTATCTACAGTGTGAGATCTAGGGTGTTGTGTCTGTGATTACTAGTCTAACTGGATTTGAAGTGAGATTTGGTGATGTTACTTCTGTGCTGCTCATTGTTCTCCTTGCTGGAGGGAAAGCTGTACGTAAGGACTTGCAATGCAAGGATCTCAATGCTTTTAAATAATTACTGTAGACCTGTGCTTTCTACACATCTCCTGCAAAATATTCCCCCAATCATCATACCAACAGCAATCAAAGACGCAGCTCTGACATTAGAAAGCCAAGCCCTCTCCTCTAAAAAGACAGCTGCCTCCACACATAGACACAGTGTGGAATAAGGCATTGTAAGTCAGTAATAGGGAAAACAGGCAATTCTGGTGACTAGTCCTTTGCCCCCTGCTTGCCTATTTGGGCACAGCTTCCATAGTTAAGATTCTCTTTAAGTCGAGTTGGCATAACTGAATGAGTATTCCTGGGTCGAAGTTGAAGCATCTGCTTTCTGGGCCTTGACACCTCACCAAACCGTGTTCCATAATGTCTGATAAATTACGCAAGTGATAAGTTCAAAAACAAAAGAGTGTAAAACCCTCCTAAAGGTCTTTTGAGGTGGCGTTGAGTTTTACAAACTAAGACTAGGAAATCTTGTCAGTTAATTACTGCACCATGGCCTAATTTATTCAAATGTTTCAAGTAAGTAGCACTTCAGACTGTCTGCGCTGCCCTGCAGTTACAGAAATAGCAAAGTGCCCTTGTGCGAGAATATTTTTTGAGCTCAGCATTCAGTTTGTGGGAACTGTTAGGACATTATATGGGATGCTTCCTGCTTCCTATCTGTACTAAAATTGAGCAGTGTTCAGGTCTACATGACAGTGTGGTGTAGTGGCTCAAACACCCACCAAACCCACATTTTGTGTAAATGGGCCCTTAAATCGCAGAAGGTCTGTTTCCAATGCAGATCACAAATCCATTCTAGACCACCCTAAGTAAGTAAGCCGCTACATGAGTGGAGAGATGCTGTCAGATGATCCTGCAGAGTTGCTCTCTACTGTGGGCTGGTCCACAGCACAGTAAATTTATGGAGACCCATCACTGTTTTTCTGCTGCCAACCTTCACAGCAGTAAAGGATAGCACACCCCAACAAAAAAATATAATTATTCTTGGTGCCTTGCTTTTTAGATCTGTTCTTGGGGTTATTTGGGGCACTGATTCCGAAAGTTGCATTAGCTAGACTGCATCCGCTCCAGTTTCTTAGATATGGTCGAATTTATATAATTTTTTCAAAGATCTTGTGGATCAATTTCTTCTACTGTTACCTAGTTTGTGTTTTTGCGTACAAGTTAGCAGATATATAGTGAGAATGTTTAAATACTTCATACTGTAATTTTACATCGGAAACATTGGATTCTAAAGGGTAGGTATATAGCGCCTTTTCATCGACAGTTCGAACTGTAGTTTGAAATGTGTTCTTTTAAACAATGACAAAAAAAATGGCTCCATTCCAATCGGTCACTCCACTGCGATAAAAGAAGAGTACAAGGCCATCTCTTTAGTGTTGGAAAAGATAAATTACCATGAAAATCATTGGGGATTTGTGTAGACTTGAAGATGGTTAATTTTCTTCTTGGTCAACGAAGTGGCTACACAAACACAGTCCTTGCTTTCTATGTCTTTGGAACAGTAAAACCAAACATGAGCATTGGGTAAGAAAAGATTAGCCTCCCAGGGAAGATATGGCGGTTGGAGAAAAAAATTTAATTAATGCACCTTTGGTAGCATGAGATAGAATCACCCTGCCACCATTACATACAGTATAAAGCTAGGCCTGATGAAACAATTTGTAAAGGCTTTGAATAAAGATGGTTTGTGCAATGAATACATAGCGCATAAATTACCTGGACTTACCATGGAAAAACTGAAAGCAGGAATTTTCGATGGTCCACAAATCAGACAGCTCATAAATTACCCACATTTCATAGCATAAATGAACAAAATTGAATCTTGTGCCTGGTCTTCATTTGTTCTTGTTGTGAAAAACTTCCTTGGCAACAAGAAGCAAGACAACTGCACTCAATTAGTAGAGGGGATGCTCACTTTAATTTCAACAGGCTTGGTTGCAAAATGAGTGTTAAAATCCATTATCTGCAGTCACTTAGATCGCTTTCCAGAGAACCTTCATGACTTAAGCGAAGAGCAGGGTGAAAGATTTCACCAAGACATAAAAATAATGGAAGGCAGATACCAAGGAATATGGGATGCACACATGATGGCAGATTATTGTTGGAACCTTATGCAGGATTTTCCTGGAAGATCCCACTCTCGGAAGTCTTACATAAGGAGCTTCTTTTGTGTTGAATGATTGGAATATTTGTATCATAAACCTGTGCTTTTGGTTTGAAATAAGTAGATTTACACGTTTTGTATTAAATTTGCAATGCCACAATGAGATTAAATAAAACACTACATTAAAATATCCTGATCTTTGATGGACGACCAGAGTAAAGAGTTGTATGTGGCATTTATGCTGTGTCTCAAAAACTACAGCTGATAGGGAACAATTTTTGGAATCTGCAGGTCAAATATACCCAGGAACAGGTCTAACATTCAAGGCACAAAAATCTGTGTTGGCTAGTGAATCTAATGGTACTTCTCCGTTCTTAATAAAAGTGTCATTGCAGGCGCACTATAGGGAGAGAGCTCAGTAAGGGCGAGTGACCAGCAAGAGAAGACCTGAGTCCTCATTTTGCGCTAAACAGAAAGTAAAGGGTCACTGGCACTTCAGCATGCTGCTCACCAATATGCTTTTATTGACGCATGCTCAGTATCACATAACACTAGGTATACACTAGTTATCACTATTTTGCACCAGGCCCTCTCAGTCTATATAATTATCAGTATGGACTGTGGATTTGACTGCTCCTTTGGTGTACGTGTTGGCCCTTTAAATGAAATATATAGTGGTTTGAATACAATTTCTCTATTCTGTCCAGGACTTACAAACAACTTTTTGGCCCAATAAATATAAAAATATTGCATGTTAAGATTTTGCATTTTCATATGTAGCCAACAGATGGCGCTCTAGGCTTTGTTTCATGTTTTACTCCTTTGCCTTAGCTACTTGGTTCTTTACGGTGCTCAATAACTCTGAAATGTAAATACACAACTGAATGAGTCAGAGGAGTGATTCCTCCTCACGTTCTCTAAATGGCTCCATATGAATATTCAACCTGAGACAGAGCATCTGAAAGCAAACATATTCTGCCATCCTATCTCTTTAGAAACCCATAATGCTCTGTGAGTTCAGTTTCAAGTCTGCACCTCATGTTTATTTTTATAAGACATCATTTATGTATATTGTAAAAAAAAAACAATAATCTCACATTTAGTTTACTAATTTGTATTGAGATTGTAGTCAGTCACATGAGTGAGCTTGGAGCCGTGACTACTTTACAACAACACACAGGGACCATGGGGAACAAAAGTAGCCCCCCCTCCAGAAAGAAGGACAGTGTCAGCACCAATTCAGAGATGATTTGGGAATCTACAGCCGAGTGATACACAAATAAGATACATTTTTATTAATAGTTAAGGTACCTGAATGTATTTTTAAGATTTAACTCCTGAGTTTAGTGTCACTTTAACAGACCAAAAGGTAGAAAATAAGAGAAGGACTGAAATTCCTGAGGACTTGCAATGCAAGCATATCTCTGCTTTTAATTAATTGATATGGACCAGTGCTTTCTACATGTCTCCTGCTGAATGTTCCACCAAATACGAGAAGTTCTTTGTTTTAGGGTTAGGTGCCCTTTAAATAAAAGTCCCCATTATAGTTCACAGGCAGAAGTCGTGTAAACAGCCATTATTAGAGTGTGAACGGGTTTACTTTAAATGCAAATACAGAGCATTCAACTGTCGACCGCAAACATGACATTGTTTCAACGTGCAAAGAAAAACACCAGTTGTAAACCGAGTTTATTTTCTTCTTTCTTCTTCTTTCTCGCACAAAACATTCACTTTGAAATGCCTGCGAAGATCATCTGTCTTGTCCCTCTAATTTTCCCTCTTCAAGGCTCTTCCCTCTCCCTGTGATCTGCAGCTTTAAGACAAGTCTCTTCTTTGGAAAATCAGCCAAGAACTGTCATTTTAAATATACTCATTATCTTCCGTGCATTAAGAAGGCACAAAATTGGAAAGACTTGACTGCTCCAAAAGAGATCTCCATTCTTACATAGGAAAGGTTCTTTTCAGAGTTTGGCACTAATCACAGCATTGTTTTAGTTATGGATTAGCATGACATATTTGCTGTTTGCTGTACTTTTTTTCTATTACTATTCTTTCTGCGTTACTATACAGTGCTTATTTTGCTGGAATTGAGTGCAAATTACAGCTATAATACAAAGACTCATGGTAAAAGAACATTTTGTAACAGTGGCATAGATAGGGAGGTTGCACTTTAAATAATGTCAGTAAGGGCACAAAAAATACAGAACATTTGATATTGACAATATTAATAGCTAAACTCCAGGCCAACAGCTACATGTACAGATGAGATGCATATATAGCATCTGTTTTACCTGCCAGAGAGTTTTATGTCCATCCAGTTCTGGGATTCACATAGCTCTGGCTCACGGCACAGCTTCAGTGTCACACTTCGGCTCAAACTAATGGGAAGAGTAAATTTTACTTCTCCTTTAATAAAAAGCAAATATTTTTCAGCTTAAAATTATGTGTGTGTCAAAAACTGTGAAAAACAAAAACTCCCAGAATTGTAAATAAACGATACAATAAAAACCATTAAATAGCTCATCAATTCGGAGTTAAACTATGATGGCATTAAAAATATTATTTCCTTGATGAGTGTGTGGGGATATCTAAGCCGCAACAGGCATTGATGTACTTACATTTGTCCTAACTGCAAATTTTTATGTATGTACAGTGGTTTTCGGGGGTGGGGGGCTTTAAATTTTTTAAATATTTTGATATTATTATTAATTATAATATTATTATTATTATTCCCTTTTTGGCCTCCTGAATGCCCATACAAATGAGTAAGGTGAGCCTAAGGACCAGGGAGAAGGGAAGAGCCACGCCTTGCAGCTACCCGGATCACTTCTACAGGAAGTGGCACCATTAAGAGAAAACCAATATTGCAGCTTCACATTTTTACTCAACCACTGATTGTCCCTTCTGTAGCTGCGAAAAGTTCCAAAGTGGTGACTGTTTGATTGGTAACTACTCAGGGGGGCTACCAATCAAGTGTCCCCCCCCCCCACATCACTATTAAGTCTAACCCTTAGGATCACCGTTTTCTCTAAAGCAGAGTTTCTCCATTTCTCTTTTTAGTCACGGCACCCTTTGCAAAATATGCAAAATCTTGAATCACCCCAGTCTAAAATGTAAGAAATGTAAATGAAGAAATGCAAAACCCAGATGGGGGTCTGCTATGGCTTTTAAGGGGGACCACTTCACATTGGAGCCCCCCACTTTCACATCAGGGTCCCCCTTTGCATCAGGAGCCACACTTTACCTTAGGAGCCCCCTTCTTTCACGTTAGAATCTCACCTGTCACTGTCACATGACATCAGAGCCCTCCCCTTCACATCACAGGACCCTCACACTGGGAACCTCCTTCAAATCAGAGACCCCTTCTTTCACACCAGAGTCCCCTCTTTTATATCAGGAGCCCCTTCACTTTAGGAACCTGCCTGCACCATGGAAAGACATGGCGCTTTGTGAAAATTTCGAGGGACCCCAGAGGAAGTCAGAATGCACAGCACCCTTGTTGAGAAAGGCTGCTCTGGACGGTA
>NW_017306298.1:1822346-1832929 GCF_000935625.1 Nanorana parkeri
GGGGGGGGGGGGGAATTAAGCATTGTAAAAATCAGTTTAATCATCAGTGAAAAACAACAATAGTTTAGGTGTCTTCTTTTTAAACTATAACTCCAGCCACACTGTTTTTCTTATGTTTGAGCAGAGTAAGATTTGCTTAGAGCCGATGTGCTTAGAATGATTAGGGAGTGGAGAGATTTCGGGGAAATCGATATTGCCGTGGGCACAGTTTCACCAATGCAGACAGACATTCAATTTTGGTCATTGAGCTGCTTAGGTGAAATTTGCTTTAAGGGGTGTGTTTTGTTCGAGGGTATATAAAGTGGGCTGATGCTAAGCAGAGTTTCACTGGGTATGTTGTATGTAATGATCATAAAGTCTTGTATCTTATCTGTTTATTACTACCTTGAGGAAGTGGGCACAGATCCCTGAAACGTGCTGTGTTTCTGTGAGTCCTTAATAAATGTACTCCATTGTTTTCCAAGATGGATGCCTGCTATGAGTTTGTGGTAAATACGGCATTGCCCACCCTAACAGAGTGGAGCACTTATGATTTTCTACTCTTCTATTATGTACAAAGCACGTGAAGTCCCACTACATCTATGTTGCTGATTAAACAGCCGAATTGTTTACCCTTTATTAAAGCATAGCTTTGCATTTGAGTTCAATTGATTGTTTTTTGCTTTCTGTACTCGCCGATACTGAGTACTGATACTGGTGCTCCCGCTGGCTTGGAGCCGGCTTCCCGGGCAATTAGGAAGCTGGGCAGCGGGTAATGACATGCTGCCTGCTTCCTGATTGCCCGGGAAGCTGGCTCCATGTTGTTTGGCTGGCTCCATTGTGATTGGCCAGGTAACCGGCTTCGCAGCCAATCAGCATCAAGCCGGCATCCTGGCCAATCGGAAAGCCGGGCAGCGAGTAATGACCCGTCTTCTGACTTCCTGATTGGTCGGAAGCCAGCTCCATGCTGATTGGCTGGAAAGCCGTCTTCCCGACTAATCACCAAGGAGGCGGCTGTTCGGCCAGGAGGCCGGGTCATTACTCGCAGCCCGGCTTTCTGATTCCCCTGGAAGCTGGCTCCATGTTCCCCTACGGCACTGCCAGTCAGAAGAAATCTTCCTCTGACCAGAAGTTCCTGTATCGGGGACGGTATCTGAGCATTTGGGCGAGTACTTGCCCAGATACTTGGTATCGGAGCATCCCTAGTAAAATCCATTGATGTAAAAGTGTGAAAAACTGAATATGGTCCCTCAAAAATCCATACCAGACCCTTATGACCCACGCAAAACACAAAAAAAGTGGGGTTCCCCCTTCACATCAAACTCTCCCTTTATTCAAGGATCCCCTCTCTTTACATTATGAGACCCCACTCCCACTAGGAACAGCTCTTCACACAACAGTCCTTCTTTTCACACCAGGAGCCCCCCTTTACATCAGAAGTCCCCTTCACATCAGAGGCACGATGCTGTGTGAAAATGTTGAGGCACACCTGAGGGAGTGAGAAGGCACCCCAGGGTGCCATAGCACCCTGGTTAAGAAAAGCTGCTCTGGTCATTTAAACATACCTGTGTTTTCGGGGTACCGTTTAGTTCTGACCCTCCCAATTTCTCATCTCTAACACTTAACCTTCATTTGGGAAACTCATTCATTCCAAACTTGAATGTTAGAAGCAAATGAAAGTTTGATCGTCAAGTGTCTGATGGCATTATCGGGGGGTAAAGAAAGATCTTTCTTACAAGCGTTCCTTCAGAAATCTACTAGTGTATGGCCAGCTTTAGAGGCAGGCAGTCCAAGATGGGGATGACAGTGCGACTGTGATCAAAGAATAAACCTTTTTGTTCAGTGAAGATCAATGGACTGCGGTTGATTTGCTTGATGTGAGGCACAGAAGTATGGATGAGCTCAGTACCTACACCTTCAACACTCCCAAGGTGGGGAGCCTGGGTGAGCACTAGAGTGGTGATTTGTTTGATACAATCTGTTGTGGAGGTGCTGCAACTGAGCAATCCTCGGTGAGCGAGTGCACTGTTGCTATTTACTATGAGCCTAAAACAATATTAAAACACATTTGACCAGAAGAGAAAATACACTAAGACCACTCGATGGTAGATAGCTATGTGGTCAACAAAGGTAAAAAAAAGTCTATATAGACCGTCAGAATACTTAATAATAGACATGTGCACTGCCAAAAAATTTGTTTAGTTTCGTTTCGTTTGTGTGGATTCGGGTGTGAAAGTCAATTCGGATTCGGAATTCGGATTCGGACGAACGTTCGTTTCGTATTCTGTTCTTATTCGTTTCTTATTCGTTTCGTTCATTCGTTTGCAGCAAAGTGACATTTGAGGGGGAAAAAATATTTTTCTCCTTCTCTAATGTCACTTTGCTCCAACGAACGAAACGAATAAGAAACGAATAAGAACAGAATACGAAACGAACGTTCGAACTACCGCTACCGAATTTCGGAAATGGAAATTCGGATTCGTTTGCATTCGTTATGTCTGTAATTCGGAATTCGGATACATCCGAATGTCCGAATTTCCGAAAATTCGTCCGAATTTCGATTCGGAACGAAACGAATCGCACATGTCTACTTAATAATGACATTTTAAAAGTCATGGCAAGATAGCCAGGCAACGGCAATGCTGTCCCTGCACTATTCATCGCACTATGATAGGGGGAGCTTGAAAAGAGGAGAAACCATCACATCCAGAAGTCTCGAATCCTTCTAAATTTTCCAGTACTTGTAACCCAAATGGGGAAATTGTTACTTTAAAGTGACACTAAACTCAGGAGTTAAATCTTAAAAATACATTTAAGTACCTTAACTATTAACAAAAAATGTATCTTATTTGTGTATCACTCGGCTGTAGATCCTGAAATCATCTCTGAATTGGTGCTGACACTGTCCTTCCTTCTGGAGGCTGGCTACTTTTGTTCCCCATAGTCCCTGTGTGTGTTATAAAGTTGACAATGCTCCAAGCTCATTCCTGTGATGGACTACAATCAAAAGTTTTTTTTACTAATAATTAAGATACTTGAATGCATTTTGTTTTTTTTTTGTTTTTTTGGTGGTGGGGTGGTGGGTGGTGGGTGGAATGCATTTTTAAGATTTAAATTCTGCGTTTAGTGTTACTTTAAGCAGAGCTGTATTACATTACCATTTAAAAATGATACTCTTCTGTATGGTGATGAGATCTCTCTAAGTGGGCTTTTACTGCTGGAGAAGCCCATTGAAGAGTGGCCATGATGCCTAGATATACAAGAGAGTGTATTATGTAGAAGTTGGCAATTTTAAAAACTAGGGATGTACCAATACCAATACTACTATAGGTATTGGTGCTGATATCAAGTATTTGGGCGAGCACTCGTACTCGCCCAAATGCACCAATGCTTTGCCCAATACTCGAAGTTTCGATATCAGCAAGTCCGGGAAGCCAATCAGCCAATCGTGTAATACCTCACCGCCTGGCTTCCTGATTGGTCGAGAAGCTGGCCAATCAAGAAACCAAGCAGCGAGTTGTTACCCACCCCCCGCCTTCCTGATTGGCCAGAAAGCCGGCTCCATGCTTCCTCGTCACCCTGTAAATCAGGAAGCCAGGTGGCGGGTCATTACACGCCGCTTGGCTTCCTTAATGGTACTTCCGGTATCAGTACATCCCTACTAAAAACCAAGTAAAATTTCTAGCTAGTTCTGTAAAAAAAGCCAAGCTCAGTGCTTGTGACATCGTAAAGGAAAATTGTCGATGTTGAAGAGGGGCAGCAGAGAGATAATTAACAACATGCCCCAGACAAGCTGGATTCAGAACCAGGATGGCAAAAAGAACCTAAGCACACTGCGATAACCAAATTCTAATGACTGGAAACCTATCCACAGTGGTCTGTTCTGAATTCATATTTGGCATTTGGTGATGATAGAAGCTGGCTGCACTTTCCCCTGGCCGGGGGAAAACAGGCCAGCGGAGATGAAAGCAGATCAGTGGGAAAGAGGACCAGCAATTGATTAAGAGACATTAGAGATAGGCCAAATTACCATGAATTTTGCTTTGGTAATAAAGCTAACCATACACCTTGCAACCTTCTTTAGATCTACCTATAACTATACAGTGCAAGGTTTTGCCTGATTGGATACCAACGCAATTGATGGATAAATAATTAGCCCTAATTTTGCAATGGCCAGTTTAACAAAAAAACTGACTAATGATGGGCAGCCATACCAGTCCATAGAAAAGAAATCCTTAGATAAATGCCAAAATTGCCTGGTTGCCAGTCTAGGCCTGCTGGTTAACTATCATTTCTGCTCCGTTTGTGACATTACCTTCTTGTTGCAAGCATCCACATGCAATCTAATGTCACCAGGTGCTAAGCTTTTGACCACCATCAAGCCATCCATCCCAACCAAATGGGGTATGAGGCCTACGTGGTCTAAATGACACGTTACAAGACACATAAGTGAGAAGCCAAATGATTACCTTCTAAGAGATGGTATAATTTGACGAAGGGGAGTTTAAAACCCTCCTTTCAGTAGCATCCCAGTCTCTTGCTGGTGAAATGACAGTGTTTGTTGTAGTTTTGGCATGTCGGTGTGACTTCTTGCTGTATGATAGCAAAGACAAGACAATCACGTAAGCCGTTCTTTTGTTTAAATCCAAATTGGAGCCTCTTCTTCTTGAAACAAAAACTTGGCTTCTCTAAATGTAATCAAGGCATCGAAACGTCTTCACTGACAGATTGTAATAGGACTTTTATGCATATAAATGATGTTTATACTTTTTTTAGAAAAAATAATTAGCATTTTTGAAATCGTGCCTGCAGAAACAGAGAACTTAGATGATGGCAAATTCATCTTATTTAACACTGCGGTGAACATCAGGTTTTTTTTTTTTTGCAGTTGATATGTAACAGGGCACGTGTTAAGTCATCATGGTATTCTAAGCCCAATTAAATGAATTAAAGAATCTGTTGACAAGAACTTTGGATAATTATCTATAAAACAACCCAACAAACAAGAGAGGGTTGGCCAGGATGACCTATTCTGTTCTATGCGCCTTATAAGTGACAAAAAAATTGAAATTAAAAAGTAATCAAAAAGCGACACCTAGTGGAGAGTATGAAAAATGCAGCGTGAACAATACTTCAGATTATTGTATTTGCAACAATAAAAAAAGGTATTTTAGATGAAAACTTTATTTTTCAAAGCCGTACATTATTTCTGAGTATTGATGTAAACATTTCAGGATGTGAAGATATTCATTATCATTTTTGAATTACATAGTTACACAGTATTTGAGGTTGAACAAAGACACAGGTCCATCAAGTTCAAACTTTGTGTGTGTGTGTGTGTTTGTTTGTTGTGCGTGCGTGTGTATAAAAGTCCCTGTGTGGTCTAGTATTTAAGAGTACCTGTACCCCTGTATGTTTTGGTCTCTGAGGAAGGTATCTAATTGATTTTTGAATGATTTAATACTCTCTGCTGATACCACTGCTTGTGGCAGAGAGTTCCAGAATGTAACCGTTCTAACTGAGAAGAAACCAGGTCCCCGTATGACGCAACCTGAAGTAGAAAGTTAGCGCTCAGATCAGACCCTTCTACTCCATATTAACAATCACTTACAAAGCCATCCACAACTCTGCCCCTGGATATATCTCAAACCTTGTCTCAAAATATTACCCTAACCCTAACCCTAATATTACCCTGTGCTCCTCCTTGCTTTCCAGCTCCCTTGTCATCTCCTCCAATACTCGCCTCCAGGACTTCTCTAGAGTCTCTCCCATCCTCTGGAACTCTTTACCCCAACCTGTAGGTCTATCTCCCACCTTGACTGCCTTTAGGCGATCCCTGAAGACTCACCTCTTCAGGGAAGCCTATCCCACCTCAACCTAACGACTGAACCATCACGTTCTCAAAAAATTCATCCCCACACAGCTACCTCCTTAGCCATTTTTTTTTCTTTTGGGATAAAGGTTTTACATAAATCAAAACGGATCATTGTATGCACCCCTGTCAGTGTCAAATGGTTTTTCTTAACCCTTTATCTGCCACTTTTGCTAAATGACGTTTAAAAATAGCAGACTTACTGATCGGATCACCAGGTGAATAAAAAAGAAAAAAATAATTAAAAATGGAAATGAATGCAGCCACCATATTCAATAATTGGTAAATGTTTGTCTTTTGGGTTCAGAAAATGCTTTAAGTTAAGTTGAACAGGTCCATAACGGAAATGTAAAAATTGTTTTATATATATATATACACACACACACACTGTATATACTGCACAGTATAAGGTATAAGAGCTGAGGTGGGTAAAACTAAGTGGACTTTGGGAATTTTGGGAATAAGAACACCAAAAGGTGGGTACAGATACAGAAGCTGTGATAGGGAGGAGAAGATCCCTTGAGAAAACTACCTAGAGCTGGAATTTTTGGAGTACTGTTCCCTTAGCCCCTCATCATTGGCATACCATGATGAGAGTTTTAAGACCTAAAAATAACTTTTGGTTTGGCCAAGTTGGGATCTCAGTATTGGAAACAAGGATGGTAGTTGGCTGCACCTTACCAAGTCCATCACCAGACAACTCAGCAATTAATGAGAGAAATTGTGTCTGATGTGCCCTCCTTGCAGTTGACCCACTGGGGAAGTGAGCTGTTACAGGCGCCTGCTGCTGGACTGAGGAAATGCTAAGGTCTGCTGGTTAACATCATCAATCTGATGCTTGGAGCTGTATCTCCCTCAACTACAAGCTGACATTCCAGAGGAGCACTGACTGGTGACCAGCGGGAAGAAAATGCCAAATCATGCTTGACCCTTCCCAGAGTCATCAATAAGATGCATGAAACATTTTGTCACATGCTGAATCTCTCGGTTAATCATGTCTCTTCCAGGATGACCTCTCGCTTTCACATTCCATCCTGGACACTAGTGAGTTAAAGGAGAACCAAACTGAAAATTCAATACTAACAAGTCATAAGAGGATCTGCTTTCCTGTGTCTGTGTTTCTGGATTCAAGGATAGTCAGAAAAGTTAATGATCCACCTACTGTGACTCCAAAAGCCTGCTTGTGACACAAGGATTGTTGGACCGTGCTACTGTGCTTCTGGACAAACATAGGCTAAGCCATCTGACCATTAAGTAGACATTCCTAAATTCAGATTTGGTATAGCAGTTTGTGACTGAAGTTGCTGGAGCTGAAGAACTGGAGCAGGATTTTAAAAAATTAACCCTTTAAGTGGGGCTAACCCCCTTACTGCAAGGTTTAAGCTCACGTTTTGGTCTAGGGGTGAAAATGGAGCCCCACTACAACGATTAATTTGTAAGAATCCTGGTGTTCTTCTTTAGAGTATTTCTAAACCCAGTCACTAAAATCCCCCTATAAATAAATATAAGACAATTAATGTAATTCTAAAAGTTGTGTTCAATCATTTTAAATGTGCAGCTTTCATTAAATGAATATCAGGTGATCCTGCCATGATAGCCCTTGTTGAGGCACTTCCTCTGGCAGGTTGCATAGTGGGACCTGACAGGGAGAATGATATTTGAATATAGCCTTTAGATGTTTATCAACCTGATCTTTAAACACTCGGACATACTCATAGGGACAGTCAGTGTTTTATTAAGATATGAAATGGCATACAGTGAGGACAGTGGGGACAGTCCACTATTTAAGTCTCCTCAAATGCATATTGTTAAAAAAAAGATGTTTTGGAGGAGGAAAAGGCTTAACAGGAGCAATTGAGTCTCTGAACAGAATAGGTTGAAGTAAGGTGTGTACTGGAAACGTTTGACAGACTTAGGGCCTTTAAGGGGGCCCAGACTGGTAACAGCAGCAGTTTCAACCACGGGCAGTTCCATTCTTAAACATGTGCGCACATCTTATCTCACAGCACATCTGCGACAGAAGGCTCAGAGGCTGCCACAGCTGCAGGAATGTCTAATAAAAACTCAGAAGGATGCGGCCAGGGCCGGATTTACTCTCTCTGCTGCCCCAAGGCCAGGTTCCTCAATGCGCCCCCCTACCCGCCAACCCCCCCATGGAGAATGGCAGAAGACCTGCAGGGGGCAAGAGGCCACTTGTACAAAACAAGCGGCGGCTTTCTCGCTGTAGATTTAGCTCTGCTTGCCCAAAGCAGTGCTAAAAGTAGATAACAACTACCCGCCCGGAGCTACATATCCCGGACATCTGGAGATAGGAATTCCACACTCCTGCTGCCCCTCTACTCCCTGCTGCCCCAAAGCCAGGCCTTGGTTGGCCCTGTGGGAAATCCAGCCCTGGATGCGGCGTTAAGGTATGTTTATCGTCCCTGCATTCTGAGTTAGCCATCTTGGTAGAGATTTGTCCATAAAAACTTACATAGATGTAGAAAACGTCTACCTGGATAAGGCAGAGAAGAGGTCACACCTGAAGGAGCTAAGGGAGACTCCGAAGAGAGTGTGCATTTAAGCAGGGGATAACAACCCAGAGTAGATCGAGAGCTGGACTAGAGGACCGATCCCTTTGCATTCGGGATCTGATATGTTTCACTACAACTGAGACATGACTCCGAGTAGAAAACTTGTCGTTTCACAAACCAGCTGCTAAGATCAGGAGAGGTTTATATTAGCTGGAAATGCTGAGTCACTCTAGACAGCAGCAAGGATATAACGAGGGAATAACCATGTGTCCCTTGCAATAGGAGCAGTGGTCGAAAAAACTACCTCACACTGAAGGCAAGAAGATAGTGTAGAGCAGTGGTTCTCAACCTGAGTAACCTCAGGACCCACATTTGTCCTTGGTCATTGAGTGGCGACCCAAATTGCGCTGCAATGGCATACCCAGCATTGGGGTACCGCGTGTTCCGCTGCAGGTGTACGAAGTGTATGTGGCAGGTGCATTTGGGGTACCATTCAAATGAATAGCAACACACATGCCACACCAGAATGCATGGTTGGTGTGATTGCGTGGCACAGTTCAACGCACTGTACTAGTGTTAACGGACCCTCAAAAACACTGACATACATACACAGACACAATCTCACACACTCACAGACATTCACACACACATACACACTCCAAAAAATGGTTTTATTTTTTTAGGTCCACCTAGTTTCCCTTCCTTACGAGAACTGGAGTGGATCCTCAGCCTGGGGCCCAGTGTGGGCTGCTGTGCTGTGACGGAGCTCCATTCATATGTATATGGCTTGTACAGCTCCCTTGTGTACCCTGTAGAGGTGCTGGGAGCCAGAATGTGATGTCACTCCAGTCCAGGCACCTCTACAGGACACGTGAGGGAGCTGCAAGCAATGCATGTATGGATGGAGCTCTCTCGCGGCCATACTCCTAGACCACCCCACCGCAAGCTGACACTCTGCGCCGGCAGCATATTTTGAATGGCTGCTCAGGCATGAGAACTGACAGTGCTGCGCTAGGGGGAGGCATAGGAGCCTCTCACCTAGAAAAGTGGAAGGCATGTGGCGACCCACTGAACATGGGCTCGTGACACACTTTTGGGTTACGACCAACCAGTTGAGAACCAAGGGTGTAGAGTATGTAGGCACAAACCTGCAGGTAATGATGCAACCCTTATTTCTCCTGTTTCTTTAATCCGTTCCACAAAGGCTGACGGAACATAGAAAACAATGGTGGTGCTGAATAGAGAAATGTAACATAGTTGCCATGCTCAGAAATGTATATATATATATACAATCCTCAGAAATTTACCTTGGTCGTGAACCGGGAGAGTGCTCTGCTGTTAACAAACACAAATCTATGGAACTGGAGAGCACCAAATGCAGAGCCCAGTGTCTGAAGGTCACAAGTTATCTTCACCATGTCCATGGGCATAATCACGAATGAGTCTTCAGGAACTGGGTAACACCGAAGGCTGTGCCATGGCCCTGTACCTGTAGTACTGTAAATCTTAAACCAGTCCATTAGATGTCGGGAGAGAGCCACAAGCAGAGCCCAGTGCTTGAGGGTCACATTACAGACAGGCCCTCAATCTTCAGTCCAGCAGGTCCGGGTATGGACTCCAAGGTGGTGCTGATAATTAGTTAATCTGAATAACTGCATAGGGTGCAGAGCTCAGTGGTGTAGAGATAAAACCTTGATTGAAGAAAAATAAATAATTTTATATTAAGGGAAACAATGTCTAGTAAAAATAGTTAAACTTTTCTCGAAAGAGAAAAGTCTTCCATCCTCCTAGGGCACTAGCAAAATGTTGAAGCATGATAGGAGTGGCAGGGGATATAACTGGCTAACGTATTTAATTGTTTGCCAATGCCCATTTCCTCCTGTAGGCGGCAATATAACCCAATTGTCCCTGATTTACTTCTTAATCAAGTCCCTGAAAGAACAAAAAATAAATTAACATACCATTCTAATTTCTCATTAAATGTCAGCGCAGGGACTTCTGAAGCTCTCATTTAAAGCTGACTTAACATGACATTTAGTTTGCTAAAACACTGTGGGGTCTATTCACGAAGCTGCCGAGGGCAGCCGAGTGAATGACCGATCTGAAGTGAAGTGAGCCGAACACTGTTCGGCTATTCACTTCAAGCTGGTACGGCTAATTTCAGCCATACATCGGCTGAAATCAGCCGTACATCGGCTTGCTTCGAGCGGCTTCGGGTC
>NW_017306298.1:1833526-1889395 GCF_000935625.1 Nanorana parkeri
TTTTTTTTTTTTTTCTATTCTGACATCGATCGTGTCAGAATAAAGAAAAAAGGGCACATCAGTGCTTCTCTCCTTGGCGGCCGGGAGCAGGAGACTCCCGGGGCGCCAGGGAGAGTTTGCTGTTTGGAGATCAGTGTCCCTGGTTAGCAGGTAACCAGGGACGCTGATGTCACTGCAAGTGGCCGGAGCCAGGCGTAAGATCACGGCTGGCTCCGCCCAGCTGTCAGAAGCAGACCGAGCGGCCAGCTTCGGCTTTCAGCACGGCTCAGCCGAGCTATTGTGAATAGCCCTACAGCAGGCTCTCGGTTCGAATTAACCGATGGACTCCCGTAACCGAAGCTAGCCGAAGGATCGGCCGAAGCTACGGCTAGATCCTTCGGCAGCTTCGTGAATAGACCCCTGTGTATACAAACAATTGCCTTTTTTTCTTTTTAGGAGATACAGTATACCCCATTGTTGCATCTCAGTGCTGCTCAACTGCTCCAGCAACTTAGTTTCTCAGGGCCATGCCTCTGTAATGTATGTTGATATGGCCATCTACAGTCTCCATCAGAAGCCTATGTCACCCTATAACAGGAAGTGCCTGAACAAAGGCATTCATGGCAGGATCATCAGGGATTATTTTAATGAGAACTACATATTTAAAATAATGAAAAATACTTTTCAAATTAACATGGTAAAGATTAAATGGATTTTGGAGATTGCGATTTTCTCAATTGTGAATAGTCTCCTGACAGATTAACACTGCTGATGATCCCTCAAAGCTTTATATTACAACATTTATCCTTTCCTTTTTACTTTATTAAGTCATTATTATGTCATTTATGTATAGAGGCCCTTCCAGGCCCTATTTTGTTCCATAGGATATCTTGATATTTGGGAGAAATTGCCAGAAGTGAAAGAGCTATGTCTGAGAAGATGTACAGTTTGTGGGTAAGGAAGGCCAGGAACTAATGACTTACATATGTTGAAGGCCTCTCCTATTGATCAGCAGCCTCCCAGACCATGGATATGTCTGCACTATTTATCTACTGCTTGAAGGGTGGCTATTTAAGGTTCATCTTTCACGTGTGTCAGAGCTTTAAAGGGGTGAGGTGACCTGATAAAGCGTTTGTGAAAAATCCCTTCGTCCTGTCACCATTAAATTAAAACGGGTTAATGCAGAATGACTTTTATGACTTTTACAATCTCTGTCTTTGTTAACCAGCTGTCATGATAATGTCAATCAGACTAAACAAAACTGCTGTTTTCTACTAAGAGCATGTTACAATATGGCAAGGGCTTCCCTTCTGGTGTTTGTTTTCAGAGGGATGTGTAAACAGGTACACACAGGTAATTTATTTCAAAGGGCAGTTACATGAAAAGAAATACCAGAAGTGTATGTATCCAAAAAAGTGGGGCAATTCACCATGAGCCACTTACATAAGGGAGAATTACCCCATGAGCCACCAACATAAGGGGGCACTTTACTACGGGCCACTAAATACTAATAGTAAGGTTGCTCTTCTCCACTGACCACTATCATTAGGGTCCTCTTCTCCACTGACCACTATTATAAGGGAGCTGTTCCCCACTGACCACTACTATAAGAGGGCTTTTCTCCACTGACCACTATAATAAGGGGGCTCTTCCCCACTGACCTCTATCATAAGAGGGTTCTTCCCCACTGACCTCTATCAAAAGGGGGCTCTTCTCAACTGAAAGCTAAGATGAGGAACTTCTTTATTGACCACTAATGTAAGGGGGCATTTCTGCACTGACCACCAACATAAGGAGGCACTTCAGCACTGACCACCAATGTAAAGGTCACTTCTCCACTCACCACATTGCACAGTGCATACTCCTGCTGCTGCTTTCTGTAAGTATTGCTGTACAGTGCTGTACATTAAACACTCCTGACTGGGAATGCACCAATACCATTTTTTACAGACTGAGTATGAGTACCGATACTTTTCCTCAAGTACTCGCCCATACCAATTACCAATACCCTTTTTAAGTGTCATGTGACAGTTTTTTCTAAAACAGTGCAGAATTATGATTTTAGGACAAATTGTGAAGTTTCAGGGCCTGGTCACAACTGCAAACGCTGTGCCCCTGGTAGTTCTGCCACTGACTCCAAGCTGTAGAGGGACTACAAATCCCAGCAATGCATTATACATGAATGCCGAATAATATGAAGCTACATACTCTGTGCTGCTCTGGTGGGCTGGCCAAATGTCTCAGGATCTCAGGTGGGCTGTGCGGGGTCTCAGGGGTGCTGTGCATGGTCTCAGGTTGCTGTGCAGGGTCCTAGGAGGGCCATGTGGGGTCTCAAGAGGCTGTATGGGGTCTTAGGAGGGCTGTGAGGGGTCTCAAGAGGCTGTGTGGGGTCTCACCAGGGCTGTACGGATTTTAAGGAGGTTGTGCGGGGTCTAAGGAGGCTGTACAGGGTCTCAGAAGGCTATGTGGGGTCTCAGGTGGCTGTGAAGGGTCTTAGGTGGTTATGCGGAGTCTTAGAAAGTGGTGTGGGGTCTTAAGAGGGCTTGTGGGGTCTCAGGAGGCTGTGCAGAGTCTTTGAAGCTGTGTGGGGTCTTAGGACCGTGTGGGGTTTTTGGTGGCTGTGCAGGGTCTTAGGAGGGTGTGCGGGTTCTAAGGAGGCTCTGCGGGATCTCAGGAGGCTGTGCAGGGTTTCAGGAGGCTGTGTGGGGTCTCAGGTGGCCTGTGCAGGCTCTCAGGTGGGCTATGTAGGCTCTATGGTGGGCTGTGAGGGTATATGCAGGGCTGTGCATGGTATATGGTGGGTTGTGTGGGGTCTATGGTGAGCTGTGCGGGGTCTATGGTGATCTGTGCAGGGTCTTAGGAGGCTTTGCAGGGTCTTATGAGGGCTGTGCCAGGTCTCACCAAGGTTGCGGTTGGTCTTGTGGGTGGGTGTGGCCAGCAGGGTCACAGGAAGGACGAGATGTGTGGCCTGTGCTGTAAACAGGTGCACAGGAAGGCTGCCAAGGTCCCCGCTTGCCGGAGACCTTGACAGCCTTCCAGTGAACCGCATCACTTGTATGCAGCACCGGCTTCAGGTTAAACATTTAAAGCGCCGGTATCAGCATTTAGTGTTGGGGCATTTTCACCAGTACTTGTGAAGATTATATTGTGAAAATATCCAGTATCAGCACCAATACTGGTGTTGGTATCGGTGCATCCCTACTCCTGACCAATTAGACAGACAACAGTTGCTGATTGCGAAGTAGTCCTCCACTATTTTAATGAAGCTGTCCCTTAAGTAAATCTGGCATGGTAAAATATTTTCCTCCTTCCCTACTCCCAAGATCTTCACAGTGCAGTCTTGCCCAGCACCACATAGCCTTTGCAGGGTAAATGCTTGGCCAGGTCATCTGTCTAGTGCCTCTTCACTAAGGGCCCATTCACATGCCAGCAACAGATGGTTAGCAAAGTCCTGGAACAAGAAGCAGAGACACAGTCAAGTAGATAGCAGAGGTCAGTAGGTGGGTCCTGTGTGTGTTGTAAAGAAGTCACCGCTCCAAACTCACTCCCATGATGGACTACAAGCTCAAAACAAATGAGTATATTACAAAAATAAAGGGGTTTCATATGAGGCATCCATCTTATTTTAGGTTTTTGTAATATAGTAAATTTCAGGGGGAAGAGGCTAGAACTATTCCTATGCTTGACCTCCCAATCAGGGGTAACAAAAGGTGGAAACAGTGGCGGAACTACCGCCGGTGCAGGCGGTGCGGGCGCCCGGGGCCTCAGGTGGAAAGTAATACAAATCAGTAAACTAAACGTGAGATCGTAGTCCATCATGGGAGTGAACTTGGAGCGGTGTATACTCTACAACACACACATGGACCATGGGAAACAAAAGTAGCCCCCCTCCAGAAGGAAGGACAGTCTCAGCACCAATTCAGAGATGATTTGAGAATCTACAGCTGTGTGATTCACAAATAGGGTACATTTTTGTTAATAATTTAGGTACTTGAATGTACTTTTTAGGATTTAGTTTAGTGTCACTTTAAAATTCTGGCAGTCCTAAAAAAAGCTATATGATGCCAGCAATCTGCCGACAGGCAATTGCATCCAAAATATCATTGTTGGAAGCAGCTGGCCTTTAAACTCAAGTTGAAAACTGAACATAACACCATTTAATCTTTCTCTATTGTTCCAGGTCAGTCATTACGGTGGAGTGAGATATACAACGGTATTTTAATGTGATTGCCAAATTTTAACCTGATAGGACGAAAGCAGAGGAAGAAAAATCCCCTTTAACCTTGTGTAAATGATGTGCATTCTTTCACTGCTGCCAGTGTCAGATTGTCTTCCATATATCTCGGTAATTGGACACAGATGCTGGCTGCATTCACGGCCTGAGTCAGTCCACCATATAGATTGGAGACAGTTCCTGTCACAGGTGCTGGGATGGCTCAGTGAATATAAACTGTACATGTCCACGTAATCTCATTATTTATTCGTAATCTTTGAAAACATCAGATTTCGTTAAAGTTGACCCACAGGGAGAGAAATAACACCATTTATATGTTTGTTTAAAAATTAAATGTATTTTTTTAAAGCAAGTATTGTAAGGACCTGAACTGGACTTAGTATCAGCTTCTTGCTGTCCCCTGTACAACAGAGATCAGACTGGGAGGGGGGAAAGAAGCAGCACAAGTAGCCAATCAGCTGTACTGCAGTGCTCATGTACTTACAAAGAGATAGCAGAGTAACAGAAAGATGAGCTCATAAGTCAGCTGCTTCTCTTTAACTGACCAGTCACAGGCTGTATGTAAATCCCTGTTACTGCTTGTTTGGGGGGATATAATGCACTTAATATCCATTAGGGTTCCCCCATCTACCTCTAGCCAGGAATATATGGAGCCTTCCTTGTGTGTGCTAGTAAGCCCGTGTGTCTCCACAAACACACAAACACATCAAGGCAAGCCATTCCCCTGCTCCCCTCTCCTCCTTCCTCCCTTCTCCCAGCTAGTAGATAGCTGCTGGAGACTTATCTGTCCCTTGTGATCTTGCATTGGACAAGAAGTTCAGGGAAGCTGAACTGAGAGAGTTGGAGCTGTTGGGAAACATGATGACTGTAAGTGTTTGGGCAAAAATGTTAAGAAATACTTTTGTAATAGAGTCTATAATAATAATATGCCTAAAGACATTGTGCGGGAATTTATCAAAACAGGAGCAGACAAAATCTGGAGCAGCTGCGCATGGCAACCAATCAGCTTCTCTCTTTAGATAGACCCGCCGACACCCGCGATGCCAGAGGAGCAGTGAAGCCCGGGAAGCGGGGTGGGGGGGGACACCAGTTTATCGGCATGTGGAAACGATCTGCAGGGAGCTCAGCCACCATAATCGCTTCCAGGTTAAAGCCAACAGTCGACTTTACACAGGTAAAAAGAGTCACAGCGGGAGTCTGGTTACAGGGGCCGGCAGCCGACTCCGAAAGGGACACAGCGCTGGCAGTGAAAAGCAACCAATCAGCTTCTCTCTTTAGATAGGCCCGCCGACACCCGCGATGCCAGAGGAGCAGTGAAGCCCGGGAAGCGGGGTGGGGGGGGACACCAGTTTATCGGCATGTGGAAACGATCTGCAGGGAGCTCAGCCACCATAATCGCTTCCAGGTTAAAGCCAACAGTCGACTTTACACAGGTAAAAAGAGTCACAGCGGGAGTCTGGTTACAGGGGCCGGCAGCCGACTCCGAAAGGGACACAGCGCTGGCAGTGAAAGGGTTAAAACAGACCTTCACAATTGGTCTGATAGTCCTGCTCCAGATTTTGTCTGCTCCAGTTTTGATAAATTCCCTTCATTGTGTGGGAAGGTGACCCTCTTTCTCATTGCAGATAGTTGGGAGGGATGCATATAGTGTAACCAGGCCAAACAATTGTATTCTATGTGTCCTTGCAATTGTTTGCCCTTGCCCTGATGAGAGCAGCTCAATGGACATGGTGCGAATAAGCCCTAACTGCACTTTACCATTTTCCCAAAAAAGATATTAACAAGGGCAGCCTATATATTTCTCTATGTATCAGCTTTACTACAAAATAATAGACCAAATCCCCTAACCCCTTATGATAGAGCTTTACAGGTGTGTGTGTGTTCTGACTGGGGTTCCCTATTAATGGAGCTAATAAAAGCGAAGTGCCAGTTATTCTCAAGTTTTTGTTTATTTTACTTTTCCAAAATGTTTATGAAATAATAATTAGGCAAACTGGTTTGAAATTGTCGCTATCACCAAATATTCCACTAGATGGCACTGCAACCTGTAATTAAAAATGTAGTGACCAGCTCCCATTCTGTAGAACCTGATGATGTTTTTTACAAGGTTTTTCCAGGCTTGCTCACAAGAGATATCCCTAGATTCATTTTCACTGAAAACAGCTATAATTACTGTAGAATATTCATAGCTTAATGTTCAGATAATATTCTTCTAATTGCTATGTGAACTTTACATTATCCCAATGTCTGCCAGTTCGATTGGCCATACACACGCTACTATTTCAGCAGAAATAAAGCATCAGGCACACTTCAGTCCTCTGAATATTTCTGGTATTTGGGAGCGGATATGTGACAGAAAACGAAAGGCTTTATTAATGGATGGTTTTACCTTCCTCCAACAGTCCAGACAGAGTATTTGATTTAAGGCTGGTCACTCTGCAAGGTAATGTTCCCTTAGCTTAGTGAAGGAGTTGAAGCTCTGCTAACTTCCATCATTCAGTCATATGCAAGTAAAAACACCAAAAACACTGTTTTGTTTTTTTCTGTTGGACGTGTTTGGGCAACAAAAACAAGTGAATTGCAAAGTGAACTCTCACCCCATTGACTAAGCTAATAGAAAATTCCCTTGCAAAGTGAACCGCCTATTTGCATTTAGTAAATCAACCCCAGAGTATCACCTAATAACCCTAAGCTTAGGCAGGAGATAGGTCAGCCTTCATTGGGGGGGCTTACAGCCTTACATTGGGCTGATATTTCTGCTCTAATAGGCAGAGAATACAAACAAATACCAGCATACCTAGTCATCCCTAATAGGTAAGGCTGCAGTATTATAACAACCTAAAAGAGAACTATGGGGTAAGTGTTTTTCCCCATAGTTCTCCTAAGGGTCACGGGAGTTCCTATACTAGCGTCCTCTTGCGACCCAAAGCTCAGTATATCGTGATCTACAGCTGTCAAGATCCACCCACCTGGCTGAATGACAGCGGGCTCTGCCTATCTAGAGGCAGAGCCAGCTGTACCCGCCCGCTCCCTGTCCGTTCCTCCAGTCAGCGCTGGAGGATCGGAGCGGGGGGGGGGGAATCGCTGCAGGGAGCCTTGACTGTCAGTCATCACTCTCTGCTAGGGTTGCCACCTGTCCAGGATTCACCCGAACAGTCCAGGTTTTGAGTGCTGTGTCCGGATTTCATGGCAGCAGAAACCCGGACACAAAATGTCAGGCAGACAGGGGCAACCAAAATTAAGATAGGGGCTACTGGCCCCCCACTGAAAATAGTCTCAACTGTGATATTAACACATGAATGGGTTGGCGCTATTTACAAATGCATAAGCCACGACTCATTCTGCCAAAAAAAGTCAGCGCATAACTAGAGTTTGTTCGGGTTTTGCTTGAAGAAAAGGTAGCAACCCTACTCTCTGCAGGGAGATGATCGAGAAGTGAGCGAGCGACGGTATGTGTTCGCTCACTTCCTGATCTGGACAGCGGAGCCTTCCGCCTCACAGCCGCTGCTGAGTCAGTGACGGCCAGCAGGTTGCGGTGGAGGAGCCTGGGGCCCGACAGCGGAGGCCCATCGCCGGTGGAGGAGGCAGGGCCCACTGGCGACCGAGGAGGAGGTGGGGCCTAGGCGGTGGAGAAGGCTGACAACGGATCAGGGCTAACAGGTAAGAGGTGTGCAGTAGTGTGACCAGTCCACCTGAGACCCTGCAGAGCCCACCACTGAGAGCCTATGGTGGGCTCGGCAGGGTCACTCTCAGGTGGGCTGTGTGGGATCTCAGGTGGGTTCTGCAAGGGGCATAACTAGAAATCACAAGGCCCCATACAAAATTTTGCTATGGGGCCCTGTGATTTCTAGTTACACCCCTGTATGAGATAGACCTTAGATTGCAAGCTCCTTGACGGCACGGGCTGATGTGAATGTGCTACTATGTAAAGCGCTGCGTAAATTGTTGGCGCTATCTAAATACCTGTAATAAATAATGAAAACTGTTTTTATTGCTATTACGCCTGTGTTTCTCCTCACTTCCAGAAGCACCGACGTGGCCAGCACAAGTAGTGAGGAAAATAAGCTGAACGGGACCACAGAGAGCCACAAAATCAGACACAGAGTCTAACCATTCCTAACTCCATCCAAAACAAGAAAACTGTCCAGGCATTGAAAGCACTGATATGTGGTCATGTGACCAGACTTCACCCGATGGAGGAATCATGTTTATGTAAGGTCATCGATAAATAAGCTTGGGATAGTTACAAGTTCCAGCTGCAGAATATATATATATATACATGGTATGGCAAGCTTTGCAGTTTTATTACAATGCCTGCTTTCCAGAATACCAGCTTGTGCCTGCTTGTACTTTCATTATACTAAACCAGCAAAAAGTGTAAAGAGGGGGGAAAAAAATCTAGACTTCCGAGTTTGATAAATTGGACAAGCTATTAAAGGGAAAACAAGAGATACAGTATATGAGCTGATAAAACCATTTCCCACTAACTGTCCCAATGATAAATTGTCTCAAGCTTATTTCTAAACTAGCTGGTGTTATTGTATCCAATATCTGATTAAAGTAGTATTAAATGCTCAGATGTTTTCACAATAATGAATCCAGATTAAACACATATACATTGCCCAGTAAAATATTTCTTTACATTTTTGCCCACATGATTTACTTACAGTCATCATGTTTCCAAACAGCTCCAACTCTGTCAGCTCCACTTCCCTGAACTTCCTGTCCAGTACAAGGTCACAAGGGACAGAGCAGTCTCCAGCAACTGTCCATCTACCAGCTTGGAGAAGGGAAGAGAGAAGGGAGCAGGGGACAGGTAAGTGTCGTGCCTTGCTGTGTCTGTGTGTTTGTGGAGACACACACAGCTTACTAGCACACACAAGGATGGCTCCATAGGATCCTGCAAATGAAAGGAGCCATCCTAAAACAGGATATCAAGGCCAGCACTCAGGACACCACCTGATTCTGCAGGAAACTAAGCATTACAAAACTGAGCAAGATCTATTGTAAGTGATTAAAAATCTGTTGTTTGAAGTAGCTTTAAAAAAATCTTTTGACTTTAATATCACTTTAATGAAGGGGAAAAGATCTAGAATTTCTACAGCTGTGGTGCTTAGCTGGTGGCCCATGGATCACATCTTGTCCTTTGGCCCTATCAATGCTGCCACCCTCCTCCCTGTTCTGTTCCTCATTGTAGAAGCCCGAGTGTGACATGTTACAATTTAAATTGGGATTTCAGTGCAGCAAAAGTAGTGTTGTCAGCTCACTACAGGAAGCTTGTACTTGCAACATAAAAAGGCAAAACCTGGAGAAATGTTTTATCCTGCCCAGGCATACAATTTGAAAGTCCTTATAAGGCCTCATTCGCACAGCGTAAAGTCGGGCCGTACACATGCGTACGGCATGTATGACCGTATCGAGCCGTTCCCATTAAGGACAGGTGCTGCGTGTGATTGCACGCAGCAGCCTGTTCTTCTCTATGGGAGGACACGGCTGTACGCTGTCATACACACACCCAAACTGCACATCCATGCGGGTCCAGGTGTCCCTACTAAGACACAGACAGCATCAATCCTTTCTGCATCCGAGTGCGGACACACAGACCCGCACAGGTGTGCGTATGGCCACTTCCTCCCATAGGAAAGAACAGGCCGTTGCATGCAATCACACGCAGCACCTGTCCCTCCAGGGAACGGCACGATACGGCCATACATGCCACCTGGATGTGTACACCTCGACTACGCTGTGTGAATGAGACCTAAACACTACACTCTCATATGAGATTTACCACATTAATGTTATTTCATAATTTATATCCAATATCTTTAAATCCGCATCTTTCATTGAAATAATATTTGATGATCCAGCAATGAAGATCTTTGTTCGGGCACTTCCTGTTACAGGGGACAACTAATGATGAGCTGAGGTATGGACCAGAAGCAGTATGGGGCCACCTGCTGTTTTCAGCTGTGGGCCGGGGTACTTCCTGGCTTGCAGCTGCTTGTCAACAAAGGGGTAGATCGGGGTGGGCAAACTCCGGCCCTCGAGCTGGGGAAAACTACAAATTCCATCATGCATCTTTCTCTGGGAGTCATGCCTGTAGCTTTAAGAAACTTGCATTGCCTCATGGAATTTGTAGTTCCACAACAGCTGGAGGGCCGGAGTTTGCTCACCACTGAGGTAGATGCTTGTGTTGTCATTATTGACCTTGTGACCATATAAAGTCAATTACATCACAACACCCCGTCTCTTTGTTTAAGTTCAGATGCAGGCGGGGTATTCCCTTTCCACAGCTGATCGTAGTTTCTTTCCCATCCCTAGTGACAACACACTGCCCTGCCCCACAGTTTTCCTCTTGTGTTGTCAACCTGCCACATGGACTTTCAATGGAGACTACAAGTGGCTGTTTCAAAAAGCATTACACAGGCATAGTCCACTGATGTCCCCAACAGGAAAAGCCATGAAGTCATCGCTGACGTCCATGTAGACTGTAAGTGGACATCTAAATGTTATTCAGTCAGGAAATACTGTAGTTGGACGTTACCAGTGCTACTGCTGCTATGCCATTAATACACGGCTGTCACGTACCAGGCAAAGTTAGTGAAGTGATGCACAGCCCTATGGAAGATCCATAATCTGGAAGGTTCTCCACCACTGCTTTCCAAGCTTCTGAAACAATTCCACCAAACATTCAGCTTGGGGGGTTTATCCTGCCACACACACTGTACACCAATTACAACCATTTAAGGTGAATGCATTAGGTGTGATCAAGCATGTCTTGTTTCCAATTCAGTAATTACTGCCTGATGGTGAGAGATAAGAGGGAACCCAACAGTGTGAGCTAATAATGAGCTTGTAAAACAACAAATATCAGCTGGATCATTCCTGTGCTGAATCATCCCTGTGCTGGACCAATCCTGACCTGGACCAATCCTGTGCTGGACCAATCCTGACCTTGGCCAATCCTGTGCTGGATAATTCCTGTGCTGGATCATTACTGAGCTGTGCCAATCCTAAACTGGATCATTCCTGTGCTGGACCAATCCTAAACTGGAGCAATCCTGGAATGGATCATTCCTGTGCTGGACCAATCCTAAACTGGAGCAATCCTGGAATGGATCATTCCTGTGCTGGACCAATCCTAAACTGGAGCAATCCTGGAATGGATCATTCCTGTGCTGGACCAATCCTGCACTGGATAATTTCTGTGCTGGACCACTCCTGAACTGGACCAATCATGTGCTGGATTATTCCTATTCTGGATCATTCCTGAACTAGATCATTCCTAAACTGAATCATTCTTGTTTATTTATAGGTTATAAATAGATGGATAGATAGATAGATAGATAGATAGATAGATAGATAGATAGATAGATAGATAGATAGATAGATTAAAGATTGACAAAACACAGACATAAATTTGCAAAACAAACATTAGTACATTACTTTGTACTCTAGATGAATGTTTGTATTGTTAATATTTCCTAAAATTACTGTTGGCTGAGAATTATTTTCCAGAAAGATGTTAATTATTCCATTTGGTATCCATCATTTGTATCACCTGACAGCAGCTGAGTTTTTTTCTTGGTAAGTTGTGATTGTTTTTCTGCTCGTAAATTGTTCAAGGATTCTTTGTTGGATCGTCTTACAAACCTGAAGTGTATATGGACTGCCATAGATTATATAAGATAGATAGTTAGATAGATAGATAGATAGATAGATAGATAGATAGATAGATAGATAGATAGATAGATAGATTGGTACTAGTGTCCTCAGTGTAAATATATAATGTCACTGTGTTTGTCCTCCTGTAAATGTCTTTGAAGCTGATGGATATTGTTGTCCAGCGGTGAACAGACCTAGTTCTTCCCAGGCTTGAAGATGGCTGAAAACCAACATAGGTCAATTAGCTGTTGACTCTAACCTGACCTGCATCTAGAAATGTACTCAGTGTCATCATTCCAGAACCTTAGGTTATGGTTAAGCCTGACTAGTTAAAGAGAGCTCCATCAGATCTGTACACGCCATGCCATGTTCAGAATGACTTTTTCTGTGATGGGGATGGATGACACCCAGGTGTTCTATCAGCTGCTTTATATCTCTTCTTGGGGAATTAAGGATTTTTTTTTTTTAAACCAAAATTGTGTTAGAAAAAGTCATACATGCTTCCCACGTGGACCTGTGTATGGGTTTAATTTTTGCTACGCACATGTGAAATATTAGGTAGAGTTTAGATTACTGACTTAAATGTATGATTTAAATATAAATAGAATATTGTGATAAATGTATTATATTATCATGGGCACAATTCAATTGTTGTATGATTCTAAATTACTAAAAAAATATACATTTTCCAAAAAAATGGTCAAAGAAATGAATAACATGACTGTACCAATATATTGTAGTTTCATCGAACGGAGAATGCATCAGAAAGGAATTAGATAAAGCTTCATAAGGTGTTTTGCCTTCATCTGCGGGTTTAGGCTTCTGAGAATTTAAGGTGTTTTTTTATTATTTATTTTCTGCCATGTTTTTGAATTTAATTGCCAATAGCCTTTTTTTTAAACTATGATGTGTTACTACACAGAGACACTATATGGTCACAAATATGTGGACACCTGACGATCACACCTATACAGTGGCGTAACAATAGCCATAGCGACCCAGGCGGCCGCTATGGGGCCCAGGCACAGGGGGGCCCGGCCAGGACACCTCCCTGATGCCGTGGGTCGCTATAGGTTCGAACGTGCCGCTGTTCAGATCACCGTGATCTGTGCAGCGCTGCGTTCTTCATGAGCTTATAGGACATCCCATTCCAAAACCTTATGGATTTACTGACCCACCATAACACCCTTTTTGGAGAAGATTTTGAATTTTCCCTCTAATTTGTACCCATTCAGCCAAAAGAGCATTTTAACATGCTCATAGCATGAGAAGATGAGGTCTTCTCAAGTTAAATGAGAAGACCTGGCTCACGATCGGCATTTTAATTCATCCATAATGTGTTACATAGTTACATAGTATTTGAAGTTGAATAAAGACACAGGTCCATCATGTACAACCTATTGCGTAAATGTATGTTACTCTGGATGTGTATGTGTGTACACGAGTCCCTGTGTGGCCTTGTTTTAAGTGTACCTGTACCCCAGTATGTTACGGTCTCTAAGGAAGGTATCTAAATGGTTTTTGAATGATTCAACACTCTCAGCTGATACCCCTTCTGGTGGCAGAGTACAAGACTTTAACCGCTCTAACTGAAACTATGCCCCTACGCCCCATGTGGTTAAATATTTTCGGTGGTGACCTCTGGTCTTTGTTATGGAGTTCACTGTAAAAAGTTTGTTGCTGATGTTGCCATCACCACTAAACATTTTGTACATCAAAATCCTGTCCCCTCTTAATCACCTCACATCTAGCGTGAACAAGTCCAATTTTAGCAACCTTGTCTCATAGCTTTGATCCTCCAGTCCCTTCATTAGTTTAGTTGCCCTTCTCTGGACTCTCTCCAGCTCAAGGACATCTTTTCTGTGGATTGGTGACCAAAACTGGACCGTATACTCCAGATGAGGCCGAACCAATGATCTATAAAGTGGGAAAATGATCGCTTTGTCTCTAAAGTACATTCCCTTTTTAATACAAGACAGAACTCTGCTCGCTTTGTTTGCCACAGCCTGGCATTGCAAACTATTATTCAATCTGTGATCTTTTTCCATTTCTGACTTCCCTAGTGGAGTTCCCATTAATGTGTATTCTGCATGCCTGCTTTTATCACAAAGTGCATTACTTTACATTTTTCAACATCAAACCTCATCTGCCATATAGTTGCCCACTCCCCTATTTTATCCAGGTCCTCCTGCAATGTTATAGTGTCTACGTCCATATCTATTACTCTCCCAATTTTAGTATCATCAGCAAACACAGAAACATGGCTATTAACACCTTCCCCAATATTGTTAATAAACAGGTTAAACAGTATGGGGCCTAGCACAGAACGCTGGGGCATGCCACTCTCCACCATAGACCAATCTAAAAAAGAGCCATTGCTCAAAGTAAGTATGAGTTGTTATTTTCTACGTAACTTCACAATTATGATACAAAATTTGTTGCTCTGGGCAGAAAACCTATGTACATATATTTGGTATGTTTTGCTGAGTTGGACTTGATGATCTAACAGGTGTCTATTCATTTATCTGTATACTTTTGTCTACATAGGAAGTGCTTATTGGTGGCCTATGAAATCATACAAATACATTTGAGAATTGTACCAAATGTACCAAATGTCAGCACTAAAATACGCCCCTCTTCCCCATCTTATAGCACAGAGATATATTGTACAGTTTAGTATTTTAGATTTCTCTCCTTAACAAGCACTCTGTTGACATACACTATCTGATGGCTCTTTGTAGCTGAGAGCAAAGCAGGGACAGGTCGCAATGTACTGTGCCCTCCACCTTCGAATGTTACATTTTATCCCGCAGAGTTTGTTTTCATGTGTCACAAAAATTTATAGTCGGGGAAGTGGAATATCGCCTGCCTTGTAGTGGCACAATAATTCACTCAAGTTTATAGAGTATGAAACAGAGGAAGGGGGCTTAGTGCTGAAACTATTCACTGGTTTCCATGTATTGAGTTCAGTTTGAGAATTTCTGGCTGAGTTTGGCATTCCCATATTGTAAAATCTGCTAAACTGTAGTCCTCATGCTATAATTTATTATTATATATAAAGATATTTTTTGTGTGATTTACTGCATCTAATTATGTACATGATAGAAAAATCTAGTTACCCCAATAAAGTAAATTAAGGAAAAAGTGTTCATAAATGTTCATGTGCAGTTCCTCCAGCTGTGACTGGTCTGCTGTAACCCTGTGAAGCAGATCCTATCTTCACTACCTTTGTCCTTTACAGCTTATTGTGTTTAGTGATGGGCCGAACACCCCCGTGTCCGGTTCGAATTCGAACTTTAGAACATGGGTAGTTTGAATCGATCTCAAACTCAATGCAAGTCTATGAGGGTAGAACTTTGAAAATCAATTGACCCCATTTTGAAGGCGTATATGCAAGTTATTGGGCATAAAAAAGGTATGGAGATTCGGGTACTGCCCAGGGGGACAGGTATCAATGAAAACATTTTTTAAAGGAGCAGTGATTTTAACATCACTTAAAGTGAAACAATGAAAATGAAAAATTCCTTTAAATATCGTGCCAGGGGGGTCCCCTTAAACTGCCTGTAAAGTGGTGTATCTGTATGATGTATAGAACCTGTTGCAGCAAAAATTACATTTGTAAGGAAAAAAATTAAATTTGAAAAGAAAAGAAAAAACGTGCGGTTACCCCCTCCCAAACAATACCAGACCTTTTTAGGTCTGGTAGGAATTTTCAGAGGTACCCCATTTAAAAAAAAGTGTGGGGTTCCCCCAAGAGCCCTTAAAGTCTGGTAGTATTGTTAGGACGGACCCTAAGTAAAACAAAAGTGTGTGGGGTTCCCCCTCAAAGTCATACCAGACCCTTATGATCTGGTAGGAATTTTAAGGAGGAACTCCACCCACAAAAATGGGGATAAAAAACGTGGGGTCCCCCTAAAATTCCATACCAGACCCTTGATCAGCACAGGCCTTGCAGGGCAGGAGAGAGGGGGGACGAGCGAGTCCCCCACCTCTCTGCGATACCAGGCCACATGCCCTTGGCACTGGGAGGATGCATTTGCAGGGTCGCCCCTGAAAAGCACCTTGTACCCGTGCCGTTGGGTGATGGTGATGTCACCGCTAGCTCCGCCCAACTGTTTATATTTTGCCGGCATCTGTCAGATTTGACAGTTTTTCGCGTGCGGTCGGGTTAGCGTGCGACTTTATTGGGAAATTATAAATGTTTTAGAATTTAATATAGGGGAAACTGTTTTTTGTTTTTTTTAAATCTGTAATTTTTCCTTAATATATAAAAAAATAAAACCCCCAGTGGTGAATAAATACCACCAAAAGAAAGCTCTATCTGTCCCCAAAAAAGGGTATAAAATTCATTTCAGTACAGCGCTGCATGACGGAATAAATGTCAGTCAAAGTACCGCAGCGCTGAATACTGAAAAATGGACTGGATGGGAAGGGGGTTTAACACCGCGGATGTCAACTGGTTAAACTTTTTTTTTTCTACATGTATTTAAATTTTTTTCTAGCCGAGCTGAATGCCACTCGGTAGCATTCAGCTATTCAACCAATGCCGTTTGGCCCCTATGAGAATAGGGGAGAACGGCAGCGAGTGAGCTGCTGGAGCTTCGGCTAAGCCGATCCAGATGTTGGATCGGCTGAGTGAACTCCTTCTGCACCTTGGCTCAGCCGATGTGCGGCTGATTTTAGCCGATGTATGGCTGAAACAGCATTCGGCTCACTTCACTTCGGCTGGGTAATTCACTAGGCTTGCTTTGTAAAGAACCCCCTTAGTTTTTTCTTTTTAGTCAGCTAAATTAATATTTTGCATACTGATATTCTCTTCCCTCAACACCATCTGCTTTTTAGCTTTCCCCTGCTTTCTGTTGTTTAAAGAACTCTGTAATGTTAAATTTAAGCCCACCCACAGGTAAATGGGTTAGAGGCAAGCATGTTCTCTTTAGCTCAACCATATTGCTCTGGGAATCTACTAACATGTATTAAATGTTTAATAAAAATATATGCATATCAATACACCGTACAGTTTTTTTTAAGCAGATAAAAGGCATTTATAATCGTTTACAAAGTTATAACTTAAAAAATTAAATTGACCCAAAATCTTTCGAATTTTAAGGAAAATTGTAGTGAGAGACCTATATAGACTGCCATTGCTGACCTCATTTTGCTAGTGTCCTGGCTGTCTTTGAATTCAGTACTTTGCAAGTAAACTAACCTGGAACAAGCATGCAGCATGTTAAGTCTTAGTAAAGTTATAACTCTTGACTGGTATACTAGTTTCAGGTCAGTGACTCTGAAGGCATTGAGAGTGGAGGGTCAACATGGCAACCAGGCAATTAAATACTTCCTATACTACAGGTTTCCTTTATGTTTCCTGAACAAGTTGCAGTAAATATAATTAATTTGTTGTTCTTGCCTAGGGTGATTCATCAGCTTTGTGGTTTTCTTAAAAGGCAGAGGAATGACAAGTGATTTAGTAACACAGGCAGAGCTTCAGAGACTTCTGGGACTATTCACTAGTTATACAGAAACCACGTTAGCATTTATTGGCATTTTTGTCTTTAAATAGTTTAAACAATGTGGTCTAATGATCCACTCCACCGCAGAAAAGCACCATGTGCCTATCTTCTTCTAAGGTGCAAGGAATTTATCCAGCGCTAAAGACACTTAACTCAAACAGTAATGATATAACGAATCACCATACACTCCTAAAGGTTCAAAATGTTGATTATTCCAGATACTTCTGACCTGAGCCATAGATCAATATGTCTTAGTTAATTACAACCTCATTATCCATTCTTCTACAAATGGTTTTGGCATAACTTTCTAAGCGATGCACAATGACTTGTAAGGAATGCCAATCGTCGCTTGATCATCCACTATTATGACCCCAGGAGAATGAAATATGTGAGGCGGAGGGAAAAAATTACTATTTATTTGAATTGATATTTATTGGACATTTAAAATGAAAATCAATTTTGATTTCAGTTATTGAAATGAACTTGGTTAGTTTAAAGTGACATTAAAGGAGAACTATGAGATGAGTGATTTACACTCATCCTCATAGTTAAAGCTGGCGTGTGACATTGAAACTGTCACACGTCGGCTCTATTGATCGGGAGATGAGAACACATACCGTCACCCGCTCACTTTCCGATCATCTCCCTGCAGAGAATGGTGACTGTCAGTCACCGCTCTCCGCAGGGATTTCCCCCCTCCTCTCCGATCCTCCAGCACTGAGTGGGGAGAGGGCGGGCACTCTAGATAGGCAGAGCCCGCTGTCAATCAGCCAGCTGGGTGAATCCCGACAGTATTGTGGATCTCGACAGCTGTGGCGCTCTCAGTATATCACGGGCAATAGATCGCTAAATACTGGGCTTTGGGTCACGGGACGACGTTAGTACATGTCCTCCTGTGACCCTAAAGAGAACTATGGGATAAAAAAGTTACCCCATAGTTCTCTTTTAAAGGGTGCCCCTCCCCCCCCCAATGCTGCTTTAAGTACTTGCCTTATCTGGTGCCTCTTGATGCAAACATCTTCTGCCCTCCACTCGTTTCCAACAGTTCCCTCAGTGCTGGTGCCAGTCTCTGATCCAGCGTATAGTCCTTTAACTTTCTGTGTCCCACGGAGTCTTCCTGCGTGCACGCTCCCAGCTGCATGCATTCACTTACACTGTGTCTCTCCTCCTCTCCCCTCTGGTGATATCGAGTGCACATGCGTCCGCACATACCTCCTCCTGCACGGGCATTTGGGAAGCTGGGTTCTACAGCTGGGAGTGAGCAGCACAGACACAGGTAAGTTATTACCTATTTGCCAACTTCTTTTTTTTAATGTTGGGACATATATTTATTGCTTGCTAACAGTAGATATATGTAAAAAGAAATCTAGACTTTAATACTACTTCAGTCTTTCACTGCAGGAGCTGTTTTTGTAATTTTTTGCACACATGTTAAAACAGACATTTTAGGCCTGTAGATTAGTTGAAACCCCCCAGAATTATATAGTTTATGAAAGTTAATGAAAGCAGAGACCCAGGAGAATAAAATTGTAGCAGTCACAATATTTGCACAATTGTTTATCCAACCCAAATCTTTTGTTTAAAAAAAATGCATTCAAATTTATTTTAGTGCACCCAAACATAATACAACGACCAATTTTTTTTTTTTCATGAATAATAAAAGATGAAGTTGCATTGAGTAAAACAATACCAAATACTGTATGTCAAGCCTTAAAGTTGCACACACCCATGAAAAGATGGAAACTTTGTTACAAGATATTGGGGTCTATTCACGAAGCTGCCGAGGGCAGCCGAGTGAATGACCGATCTGAAGTGAAGATCGGTTATTCAGGCTGGTACGGCTAATTTCAGCCGTACATCGGCTTGCTTCGTGTGGCTCCGGGTCGGCCGAACATAGGGTCGGCCGAACATGCTCAGCATGCTCTACTGAACCGAAGGGGTCCTGGGGCTGAAGCTAGCCGAAGGATCGGCCGAAGCTGCGGCCAGATCCTTCGGCAGCTTCGTGAATAGACCCCATTGTCTTAAAGCGACACATTAAAAACCTTTATAGGTCATCAGTTTTTAGCTAACCATGGATAAAGGTGCTACAAATACTGCTCTCATTCTGGCATGCGTGGCGATATGTAACATGTGTGGAGCAAGCCATGTTTTTGCTCGTAGGCACACCTGACGTATCAATTTAGGTACAGTATGATGTATGTGCATGGGGGGGGCTTAAAAAATTTTTCTTTTTATGTTATTTTAATTTGTTTAAAAAAATTTTTTTTTACGGTTTTGCTATCTCCTAGACATATGTGATGGCATAATGTTGGAGACATTAGGGGTCCTGAGCAGTGTTTTGCCTCTGTGGGCAGGGGATGACAGTTCTGAACCCAGAAGTGACGATTTTAGGAGAAGAGATCAGTGAATGGATGTTTGCTGGTCTCCCTCACATCTTGCAACTGACACCCGCCACGGGCATGCAGGAGGACAGCAGAGATGGGGATACGTGGTCAGGGGGGTGCAGATTCTGAAACTCAGAGCAATTGGACAGCTGTACAGCGACTGGAATCACTTTCAGCACAAAGCCAACAGCCAGTGTGCGCTGAATACAGTAATTTATCAAAACTGGAGCAGACAAAATCTGAAGCAGATTCGCATTGCAACCAATCAGCTTCTTTTGAGCTGTAGATGGCAAGGTAGTGCAATGCTAGCCTAGGCTAGTCTGTATGTTCATGCTTATCTATGATATATACAGGAAGTTCTCTCTGTATGCTGTATAATGCTATATTCTGATCTAATATACTCCTAAGCAAGTAAAACTTAATTCAGCATTTCTCAAGATCTCAGTGCTTCATCTAAACCAGGGGTAGCCAAACTCCGGCCCTCCAGCTGAGGTGGAACTACAAATCCCATGAGGCATTGCAAGATTCTCACAGCCACAGGCATGACTCCCGGAGAGAGATGCATCATGGGATTTGGGATTAGTTTCACCACAGCTGGAGGGCCAGAGATTGGCCACCCCTGATCTAAACACATAACCAACAGAAGGCATAGTCCACCTTTTAACAAAAAACAAATAAATGCACCCACATTAAGAAAAAAAAATGTTCATGCATTAGTTTTTTGCATTGGAGTCTGCAAAACATTGTAGCCGCAGTCAGTGGTACATGGGTGCAATGCCCAGGCTACAATACACTATTCACCTAGCCCTAGTCCAGTACTGAGGTAGGAACCTTCTGTTATGTAGGTCATCAATAGACTACAATTGCAGTGACCTTAGTGTACTTGTGCTCCAGATGGGACTAGTCTTTTCATTCACAGATCCTGAATGAATGAATGAATGATGACACTGTGTGGGGCTCCATGCAGAATTCAAATGTATACTGGAGCCTGCGGGAAGAAGAACCCCACGATTTAAGTAAGAGGGGGATGGGTTTGGCTAGGGGGCTTGTGAATGTGTGGTTTGTGAATGGCCATGTTTCATGTTACCCCACAAATAGGGAAACGTAGCCATTAATGGCACCTGCCCTTCCTACCGAAAAGATCTATGAGGCAAAGAGCAGGAGGAACACTGAAGTTCCTTTAACCACAGTTCTGACAGCTTCATATTTCAAAGTGGACAGTGGACACTAATTTTTACAAGGTGGACAGGGCATTACTTAAGCCTGTTGGCTTGGGCTTGGTGGCACTCCAGACAACAGTGAGCTTTATGTTTCAGACACTGGGAAGGGTAGGGTACCTCGTTAGGCAGGCAAACACAGTTCAGGAATTTACAGGGTAGCCAGCAACCCTTACATCTGCTAGAAAATAATTTTCCATTCTTTATTGATTGACCTTCTCTTTAGATGCATGTATGTATGATATTTCTGCTGAATGAAACTCATTATTTTGTTGCTTACCTTTTTAAGAATTTTTCTGAAGTTTTTTAGTATTGGATTTCCTGATAAATGACCCACAATCTCTTATGTTTATTGTTTATATCATGTAGTTAAGCTGAAGTAACACATCAGTAGCAAATTCCTTTCTCTTTGTACTTCTTCATGCAGCAGCTGGAGCTCCTCAAATGTTTGTTATGACGCACCTCAATAATGTGCAGTATTATTCCTGCTCCGAACCTGACACATACAAGTATAATACAGTATACTCCGGAGTTTACAGTGCATCTTCCCTGAAGAATGTGAGCAGCGAGAGAGACAGACCTAAGAGGGACGGTATGGAAACACACAGAGCAGATGTATCTTGTCATTGTACAGAACATTATTTTTTTATTTCATGTCAGTGGTGATATCATAGCATGGTACATGGTGGTGCTCAGCACAGTTTTTTTTGTCTTTGTTAACCATTTTTTGCTTCGTATAATCTAAATATAACATACATTTATGGTGTGTCATGCCATTCACCGACTTTCCTATAAACCCCTAATTTTGTTCTACACATTAAAAGAGTCTAACATTAATTGTTCTCCCCTCTCCAAAAAAGGATTCAGTTAGAAATAATGCCTTTAAAGTGTATGAATAGCCAAACATTGTTTTTTTGTTTTGTATAGAGCAGGGAACTGTTAGAACTCCTTCAGGTTGGTTTAACTGTCTGTATCCCATTGTAGAGATTTCCCTTTATTTCCTGCCCCAAAAATGTAAAAGAAAGTGAGGGGATATCTGGTGACAATTAATTTTTTTTTTATTTCCAATCACTTTTTGTGTTGGTGACAATGGTTATCAGGGCAAATAGAGAGGAAGGTGGCCACCTTGCAGGACAGACAGCAAAACAAATTTGACAGGGGTTCTAATCCTCCTTTTCTCTAGCCAAAAATAAAGCCCAAAATAGAAGTATGGGCAATAGTTACATATACTTTAATAGAGTGTCATAATCACTGGTTGGCTGGGCTGCAATCTGTCACTTATAAGGAGTGACCCAAATTTAGGAGACAGAACAGTTTCTATGTCTCCTTGTTCACAGTAAGCCTCTCTAAGGCTGATTATGCAGCAACAGCAGATCACCCAAGGACATGCATACCTTGGTTTGAATCCCAACCAGGACACCACCTGTATAGGGTGTGCATGTTCTCACTGTTCTTCAAGGGTTTCCTTTATGTGCTTTGGTGTCCTCCCACACTCCAAAGACATGCTAGCAGGTTAGTTGACTCCTGCCTAAATTGTCCCTAGTATGTCTGTGTGTGGATGTAGACATCTGTGTTAGGGTTCTTAGATTGGAAACTCCTTAAAGGCAGGGACTTATGTGAATGTACAATATGTAAAGTGCTGTGTAAATTGTTGGCTCTATATAAATACCTGTAATAAAAAATAAATACTATACTGCCAATATAATAATCCCACACACTAAACTGCCCATTGGCATACCATATAGCTTATCTAATAATTATATAATATTGCTAAATGTAGTCTAGACAGAGAGAATCTGGAGTGTCAATACACTGTTTCCAGCTATCACATAGTCAATTACATCCAGTGGCTTACCTAGGATCACTCCCTAGAATGGGCTGGTTAGTTGGCTGGCTACGCTCATCCATTAGAATAAAATCACACCCTTAGGCAAACCAAGCATGTATGTTTATGTAACTTCTTGTCAAGAAAGAACAATTCTCCAAAGTAGTTGGTAAGCCTGCCCAACTAATATTCATGTAATGTATATAGTTAACTTTCCATAAGTCAATCAGGTCATCCAGCAATGTAGCTCCACATCAAGCACAATGGATGATGGCTGCCGATTTTACAAAAATAAAAATACCCAACACCCACCAACATGACCGATCACGATGAACTCGAGTTGCAAAATGACAGCTCTGCTCCCAAACGTCAACAAGGGAGAGAGAGAGAGAGTTGTGACATCACGATGTCTGGTATGAATTGGGGGGGAACCCCACGTTTTTATTGTTTCAGTGGACTGTCAAAAGTTAAAAATAAAAAAGTAAACATGTCACTTTTTTTAATGTCACTTTCTGCTTTGAATTTTCCTAAATTTCGTTTATCACATCCGAAATTAACGGAAATTTCAGATTCGAATGAATCCAAACACCGAAACGAATTGACTTTCAGACCTGAATCCAGAAAAAATTAAAAACCTGAAATAAAATAATTTTTTTGCCTGCGCACATGTCTAGAGTTCACTAACAGATGGAGCAGTCAATGTGGCGGAAAACACTGCACTGTCACTAAAACTTCTTTGCAAATACTGTTTGCTTTTCTTTATCACTTTACTACTTCTTCCAGCTACCTCTGCCATTGGTTTAATGAAGACCACCCTGAAGGGTCCTTCTCAATCAGCTGTTTTCTATTTTTTAAATTGTTCAGCTTGGAATGATCACTGGCTTTAATATCTTTTAAAAACGACGTCAACCAAACCTCAAAATGAAAAGAACATTTTTTTGTCAGCCAAAGTAGCTTGGGTATCATGAAATATGAATGTTATCTTTGAGTAAGCAGCTGAAACAAAGAGAATACAGTGTCTTGCTGATGCAGGATTTAGAAATGAATTACTCAGAAAAGAATGTTCTGATAGCTAAAGGAAACAGAGAAATATGTTTGCGTGGCTTCATTCCCACAAAACTATTTTATAGAATTGTGCAAATATATAAATAGAGGAGAAGCCAAGCCAACCTGTTCCATCACAGAAGGATTAGTCTGCTAATGGACATAGCAAGAACCTTTTCACCTCAGTGAACGTAGGTTAAATAAAAGCAGAATTCTAGCCAAAGCTTTTTGTTTTCCTGTTTGGATAGAATAGGAAGCATTAGAGCTTCTGTAAATGTAGGAACTGAAGCGACACACCAATCGAAATAGTCCAGATACAACTCTATTCCATAAGGGTCAGGGTACATTCAAGTAGAGTAGCCAAAGCATTTTTGGGGGTCCAAAACACACCCCCTTCCTCAGGGCTTAGACAAAACACAAGGGAACATCTGTATTGATACATGAAGGGGGTATGTTTTGGACTCCCCAAAACACTTTGGCTACTCTACTTGGATGAACCCTGACTCTAATGGAATAAAGTTGTATCTGGACTATTTAAATTGGTGTTGTGCTTAAATTCCTACATCGGCTTGGGAAGGAACAAGTCCTGTAAGTAAATTAGGTCTTCCACCCTACTAGACTGGGCTCTGTTGTGTGGCAGAGCTATGTACATTTTAGGACTGGATGAAGACAAATAGAAATTATTTGTGAGGGTAAATAGCTCCCATATATGTATTACAAATGTGCATTTAGCTGTTTTCCTGTAGTTCAGCTTTAAGGAATAGTTCTGGAAAAATATTTCACACAACAGGAGATACTGACTGCTCAAATATTACAACCTGCACTCTTAGTGATTTACTAAACATCCCACTTAAGCAGCCAATCTGTCCCAACAGACTAATCTTGTAATGGAGGGATGATACCTTTTAATTGCATCTCTAAATATGTTGCTTATTTTATAGTTTCACTCAGTATGATATAGAGGTTTTTTTTTGTCTGTTATCTTATCACTTGGCTAATTTCTGCACGTAGAAATGAAATTGATGTTGAGTAGTAGATGTGTCATGTTTTGGAAGAAGCAGTAGGAAAACGGCGATCACTTAAGTCTTAGTCACTGATAAAAAAATTCATTTTTAGCATTTTGCATACTCGTGCTAATGCTGGGGTTATACTGTATGTGACATTTGGCTGACAACTGCCATATTAATTTATTACAGGCGAAGCAATTATGAAAAGGAGGTAAATCTTTTGCGATCAAGAAATTAAAATCTCAGGTACAGCTCCAGCCTGACAGGGGCTACACCTGGCTCACACAACTTCAAGCCTTGCCCATGATGGTGGGCCGGTATTGAACTTGAGTGAGGGGTGACAGCAAGGGCTTCCAGCAAACAATACATCTATGCTAAAATGAGAACATTCATCTAATTTACATTAATCTGATTCCTAAATTAAGTGCTGTCAGAAACCAAAGGCCACCTCACATTGTTCTTCCCTAATGCCTGGGCTGTAGTTTTCCTCCGGGTGCTCCAGTTTCCTCTCACACTCCAAAGACATGCTGGAAGGTTATTTAGCTCCTGTCTAAATTGGCCCTGTGTGCATGTGAGATAGGGACCTTGGACTGTAAGCTCCTCAAGGGCAGGGACTGATGTGAATCTGCATTATGTAAAGTGCTGCATAAATTGTCAGCTTTATTGGAATACCTGTAATAAATAAACAAGAGAGACAGCAAGGAGTTTGAAATGGAGTTGTTTGGGAATTCCTCTCTCCTTATCTATTTCCATTCAGGGCAAAGCGGCAGGATCTCTTGTAGGAATAAAACCCAACCTGCTGATACTTCCACTCCACTGCTCCATTGGAGCCCACGGGTATGGGGGGAAATGTGACCACCTCCAAGGATGCACTGCTCGTCCGTGAACAGTCAATAATCAGACCCATACACTGTTTTAGTAAATACCTAGGTATAGGGAAAATGTGACCACCTCCAGGATGCAGTGCTCAACCATGAACACCTGATTAGGTGATTGGGCCTGGTATTTGGCTTCTCATGGATGGGTGATCGGTTGAGCCTGTAGAACGACAAGGTTGGACAGTGATCGGGATATTAATTGGTGATCAGTTGAGTCTGGGAGGAATAATGTCTGATACAGGGTGAATTTTGAAAAATAGTCTGCCCTTTATTATTTTGTGTTAGTATTTATTACAGGTATTTATATAGCGCCAACAATTTACGCAGTGCTTTACATAGTGCACATTCACATCAGTTCCTGCCCTTAAGGAGCTTACAGTCTAAGGTCCCTATCTCGCATACACACAGGGCCAATTTAGACAAGAGCCAATTGATCTTCCAGCATGTCTTTGGCGTATGGGAGGAAACCAGAGTACCCAGAAGAAACCCACACTAGCACAGGAAGAACATGCAAACTCCTTACAGACAGCCCTGTCTACCCTGCTGTTTAACAAATGTATTTTTTTATAACAAACCCAACCCATTGATACATTTTCTGCACTCCCCCACTGCTCCTAGGGAGACCTTAGTAAATACCCAGGTATGTATGGAATGTAACCACTGCTCAGAATACAGTGCTCAGGCATGATCAGCAAATTATAAGGCTCAGACACAAGAGGAGAAGGAATTCAACCTTGTACAAGCTTGACATAGAGCTTACACAGGGTAAAGACACCCTAAGCGCAGCAAAGGTGAGTATTAGTGGTTGAGGAAAGGATTCTTACAAGTCAATCTATCACATAAACCCTAAGGGTTGGTTCACACCTGCACGCACAAACGTGAAACGCGCTTGCTGTACCATTAATTTCTAATGCCACCGCGAATGCGGCCGGCAAGTCGCACTGTTTTGCACCATGTTTGTGCGCGTGTAAATGTGCACAAGTGTGGCAGCAAAAAATCGCATCCCGCGTGTCGCATAAAATAGTGCAGGAGACTTTTTGCCACGTTTGCCACACAGGGGTGAACCAGGCCTAAATGGGCAATTGGCCAGAATCTTTTTAATATGTACTTTGAGACATTATCAGGGATTCTTGTTGGATAGCAGTTTACTGATTATTTTTCTTGCTGCCTGCAGTTACTCTTTACCCTCAATTCTCATTAACTACAAGAGTCTAGACAACATTTAAAAACAAACAATCTGGCCAATATTTCATTCTCCAAATGCACCGCTCCATAAACAGGTAATAAAATTACTAGAAAGCCATCATGACCGGATCAGTACAGGGAAACATGACTGCATTTAGGAGTTATAGACAAGCTACAAAGCAACGAGTCCCGATAAGAACGGATAGATCACCGGTTTTATAAATATACCGGTGACTTCAGTACTTTCGTATTTTATAATGACATGAGTATGTCTAAACTGGCTTTGACCTCTTGGCTTGGAAGAAGTTTATGGACCAGCTTCAGTGCATTTGTGTTGCTTTGCACATCAAGGGAACCTTGTCCACCATGGGCTGATGGATGGCTCTCCAGAAAGTTGAGTTATCCTTGACTGAATGCAGATGGCCTAGTAAAAAAAAAAAAAGAATTGTTCCAACAGAGACTATATCAGTTGTTAAAGTTCAGCCGGGACCATACTTCCTTGTCGCTAGGCAGAGACAGCAAGCCTTCTGTTTCAGCACCGTATCACATATTGCCCTAATGAATCTGTGCAGTACACTAGAGGCCAGATAAACAGACTGATATTAATGAATTTTGGCAGGATGGGTATGGTGCAGTATTACCAAGATGCTCAGCCAATCATCTCTGGAGGAAACATATTTCCTTAAGATGAACTTGCTACATTTTTTTATGCGTTTGTGTTTGATGAATCAAGATTTTTAATGAAAGTTCCAGCCTGGCTATGACCTGAACAATTTTATATATCAAATTGTAAAAACAGTTGTCTTATATCATTTCATGTGTTCAGGGCAGCCATCAGAAATTTTGGGGCCCCTTACACGGCTTTAGGTCGGGCCCCCCCACCGCGCCGCTGGACGCAGGGCTTAATGACCCGCTGGACGAAGGGCTTAGTGACGCGCTGGACGAAGGGCTTAGTGACGCGCTGGACGCAGGGCTTAGTGACGCGGCTGGACATTGGACCCAACTGAGAGTGACCCTGCAGAGCCCACCGTAGATGCTGCACAGCCCATCTGAGACTGTCTATGGTGGGCTCTGAAGGGGTCTCAGGTGGGCTGGTCAGGGCTGCATCCCTCCCCTCCTTTCCTTCCTTCCTAGCTCCTCTTACATGGCCTCGTCTGCCCGCCGGACCGGCCAGAAGTGACGTCACGTCACTAACCTGACATTACTTCCAGCCAGTCTGACATCAGACGAGCAGCGTCGCTGATGGGGCCCTAGCTTGTCTCAAAGCCGCTGGAGCGGCAATGCTGGGGCCCTGCACTGCTAGGGCCAGGCCTCCGCCTCCTTGCCCTTCACCGTCGGCCGATAGTCATGTAAGGGACCCGGGTGGGCCCCCAGGCTGCCGGGGCCCCTTACATGAGTATCGGCCGTACCCCCCTGATGGCTGCCCTGCATGTGTTGAAGAAAGACAAGTCTGAAATAGAGGATCTCTTAATATTGGTACTTGTGCTGCCCGCTAAGCATTTGGCTGTAGTGGCTTACTGGTAAGCACTTCTGCCTTGCAGCCTTGGGGGGCTCCCTGGTTCAAATCCTGGTCAGGATACTATCTGCAAACAGTTTCCATGTTATTCCTATGCTTGTGTAGGTTTCTTCTGTGTACTCTGATTTATGTATTTGAGATAGGGTCATTAGATTGTAAGCTCCTTGAGTGCAGAGAGTGATGTAAATGTGTAGTATGTAAAGCTCTGCGTTAATTGTCGGTGATATATAAATGCCTGTATTAAATAATATACACATACAGTATATGAACTGTATCATCCATCAAAGGATTTGTATTCTGTCCACCCACTTTTGTTATTCATGCACTCGGCCAGACTGCAACACCCAATAGGATGACACCTCTTTCTCTATAAACAATTGGATAACTGCTTGCGGTAGTTTATTTGAATTCTCGGCATAGGAATACAACAAGAGGTGTTGCTCTTGTTGTATTCCTATGCAGCACAGCATTGCACAGAAAAGTATGTCTGTTTGTAAGATGTGCTGCTATACCTTTCATTGTTAATGACACCCTAATGTACATTACTGTACACCAAAATACATCACAACAATGTACCATGAATTTTGGTGTGGTGCACTTTGAAAATAAAGTGCTAGGACTTCTTTGGTGCGATTGTTGTGTGTATGGCAGCCCATTGACATGACTGGAAAAAGGGCAGATGGGTGCGCCAATCTGAGTCCCTTTCTTACTATAATGACCTTTCCAAATAAACCATTGTTTTGGACTCAAATTGTGGTGGCGCCCCGTCTGTCTTTTTTCCATTTGATTCTACCTTGCACCCCAACTGTCCGTCCGTCCCCGACCCCGTCTGGCTTGAGTTGTTCCTATTTATGTTGGTGCTACACCCACAAGAACACCATAAGCATCCTGAAGAAAAGTTTCATTTAAAACGTAGGTCTCCTAAAGCAGCAAGGGTCTAGCTCCTTTTTTCCCCTACACATGCCCATTGAAATGAGTGGGATACAAGTGTGAAGAGATGGGTGTAATTGGACTAATTTCTAGAGTTTACAAAATAATTTAAGGATTACAGTGGCATCACCTCTGCTGGTAACCTGCTGTTTGAGCAAGGAAAGATCAGCGACACGATTGTAGGTCATTTACTCTGCTCACACTGTCAGCATGTTCATTGCCAGCATGTGTGTGCAGCAGGTAAGTTAAGATACATGATTGGTTAGCACAAATCATAATTAATGGATCAGTCAAATTTACTCCGAATATGAGTTTGGGCAAGCCAACTGGATGAGTGGTCCAAAGAACTTAGTGCAGCAAAGCACATGATAGGTATCACTGCTAAGCAGGAAGCTCAGTCTGCATATCTCGTGAATAAATATGACTACCCCCATTTATATACATAATTATAAATAGTTCAAGGAAACATTGTTTTTAAAACATTAACAATATCATTTATATTATTCTGATCACATTTGTAGTATAAGTAGACTTTAAAGATAGTATAGATGCACTTTTAAGACTTTTGTCTTTGAGGCCTCATCCCTTCTTGAAGCTATGAAAAACAGGAACATACTTAGTGAAAGTGCACTTTTCAACCATCGTGCCTCTATTATATTTATGCAACATAAGGCAATAAATCCTTTGGTATTCCTGACCTCCTAAGAGGATGAACATGCACAGCCTCACATTCTACAAATATTTTCTGGTTTCATGGACACTGAGCCTCTCCAGAGACCTTTCATACTCTTTGCTACAATTGATAATGGCATTCATTACAAAATGTAGACTTAGGGGTAAATGCCCATTTGCACAACTTTCTTTTCCAGCTCTAACATGTAAAATTGCATTTACTCTGAAGTAATTATGTGGAAAGTTGAATCTATACATTCAGAGGGAGGGCTGACTCTCCACCACCCACCCAACGCTGAAATCCTGGGTTGTATTTACCAAAAAATACATGGGCCAATGGATGGAGAAGAAGGGTTAGGGAAGAGAGATAAAGTCATGTTTTTGCTTTGGCTAAAATGTGATAGTTATTAGTATATGCAACAGAATTAGTGGTGAGTAGGGAAGGGTTGTAACCCCTTTCATCATATATTTTGCTGTAATTTGGCTACTTCAGGGGATTGCTCTTCACTTCTTGTCCTGGAGGTTAAACAGGAAGTAAGAGGACAACTCTCCAAAGTGAGGAAAGTCCCATTGGATGATTTCCCCTTGCCTCCTGCTCTGTTGACAACTCTAAAATTGTGTTATAAATTGGCCCCTAAGTCTTTATGTACCGGGGTCTTTAGGTTGTGTAAAGAGACGAGACATACAAAGTCAACGCAGAAAGATTAGGACATAAATATGCAGCAAAGTTCTTGCTGCACCATCACTAAGTGAGGCTCTACCTCGGTTCATGTCAATGGTACACAAGACAACAAAAAGGACAAAAATGACAGACCAGTCACTGGGACACGTTTCATAACTTTTTATTACAGTTTAAGCAGAATATTTACAATTATTGGCCACAAAACCAGTGCAGCCTTCACAAATATCAAACTGCTTCCTGGATTTGAACATGACATCTTCTCTCTGAAATATCTTACATTAGATAGACCTTTTTTTAGAGCATTACTGTCCCGCTATTGACCTTTAGGCTTAATAAGAATGTCAATGATGTTTCCGGGTCCCCTTTATCGTTAATATAATCCAAAGACAATTAAGACTTATATTAAACTTCAAGATTGAGAATAGGGTGGAACCATCCCCATAAAACCCGAATGGCCAATAAGGGTGATTCACCAACCCTTGCATCCAAAAGACTTCAGTTTCTGTTACAATATAGACATGCAGTACTAAGTGTACCGTCGCCTTCAGAATATTTTTTATACTGGTTTTAATTATAACTGGATTGGTGGCAGGTAGGGTCTTCAGTCAACTTAGTACTACATAAGAAGCCTTCCTCATAATGTCTGGGATGGGGGCTTGTAGATTACACCTTATTTTAGGCTACTCTGATATTTGTTTTCAAGCCCATAATGGCCTTCAAGGATATAGCTAGAAAACCAAAATTTTTCTCTTAATTATCTGGATATTGCCAATCCAGACACATATGCTCACTGTATCTCTATCCATAGTCATAGAGCTTGTTGTCTCCATCCAAGAAATGAATAGGATACTTTCCAGAGATAACTTGTGCCATGGAAACTTTGAAAGCAAGTTTGGTCCCCAAGCATAATTAATGGCAGATTGCCTGCACCTAATAAAAGCTGTAAAATAAATTAAAGTCTACAAAAAATAATTCTTCATTGCAACATTTATTAATAAAAATACAAAAACGTTCCACCCGCTCACACTTGCACACTTTCAGGAATGGTAATCTATCGCTGGACTTCTTTTTTGTCCCAGACATATTCTATTGTGGCATTACTGGAATGTTCACCAACTTTTCAGAGGGAAATAATTGTAGAAGAACCTTGCTAGTGATATACAGTAGTGGTTTTAGACTAGCACCCTTCTTTTATAAATTAGGGCTACCCAGGGGAAGTTATAGAAACTTGGGAGTGTGTCCAGAGTAATTCAGCTTTCAAATTCTGGCTTGTACTGATATTATGATAGCTAAGATCTGATTGGTGCCTCTGAGACATGTCCCTTCTTTCTTTCTACCCACTTTAGACTACTGTTCATTACTCGTGTGATAACCCAGATATGGAGTAACTTTGAAAACATGAAAATGTTCAAGCTGACTATAGCACTGTGAGAAAACAATTCCAGTTCTTAGTACTGACAATGTGATGCCCTTTGATCTTTATACATGCACAATAAAGCCTCCAGTTACGGTATGTTAGAAAAATCAGAAATGTGCCCACCACCAGTTGGAATACCATGTAGATTCTCATTTCAAAGTTGCATATGCACTTAGATCTTTCTCTTCATTTCACTCCAAAACCAAAACATTTAGGCCCCATTCACTCTTGAGTGTCTTTGGGTGTTTTTGCAAGGTTTTCCGGCTTGAGCGTTTTTCATGTTTTTCCAGGTGTTCTCATTAAAGTCTATTGGCGCCAAAATGCTTAATGCTGCCTGAAAATAAACTCATATATTTTGAGTTACAGATATGCTCAGGTGTGAAATAATGTGAAAACAATGGGATTCCTCCTGTTGAGCAATGGGGGTGTCCCCAGCCTTTTCGCTACCTGAGGCCAGGGGAGGGGGGAGCTTGCTGGAGGTGCACATTCCGGGGAGGGTGTGGGATGCTGATGGTGCAGCTGATGTGGGGTGTTGTAGAGCATCTCACTGCCCAGCTCTGGCCGGTGTCCCGTCCAGCTCACTGACGTCACTGGTAGCCAGAAGCTGGGGAGGACTTCGGACAGAGTGCCACAGGTTACTAAGAGCTGGCTGGGGAGATGTGTATGGTGCTAACACATCACCTTGGCTCATTCTTAACAACATGTGACCCTCTGGCCTGAAATAAGGCAACAGGCACATTGAAAACATTATGCAGCAGAGCAGCTAAGCCCCTCTGCCTGCCACCCCCATGTTACCCAAAGAGATGCCGCATGAGGCAACATTTTCAAACTGCCTCAATATTGGGATGGCCCTAGTTTTAGCACTTAGTTGTTTGAGCTACAAAACGCTCAGGTGTGATTGGGGGCTTAGATGTTTATTCATTAAAGAAGTGCAAAAGATCATAGATGGCCACCGGTATAGCAATTCATTGCATTTAGCAAGAAGTCATCTTTTTCTGATTTAACTGTATCTGTTTACCAGGAAAAACTGTACTTTGCACATCATCACTGAAATGAGATGTGTTGAATAACCTATAAGGACATTAAAACCTAATTTAAATATAATTTGTGTAAAAACAAATTGGGAATTGAAAATTAGAACTGTTTATGCATCACATTTTTCTTCCTAGTTTTGGTTAGAATAGGAACATACTAAAACTACTGTAATTTTATTCTGCCTGTGTCCCATTGGGGAGATTTCTCCTCTCTTCCCATCTTGGAGATGCAACAGGAAGTGAAGTGAATCTCTCCAAAGTGAGGGTGAATCCCCACTCAGTTGTCTCAGGAATAAATCTCCCTATAGAAAGGGTTCCCCTCTATTCTTGTTCCTGTGACAACTGTACAATGTTGGATTACACATCACTTTCTCTCCCTCTGTGACAATGGTTATCAGGACAATAAGAGAGATGGAATCTCCCCAGAAGGGTCATAGACATCAATTAGTTCTAACCTTTCCCTACTGTATCCAAAACTAAAAATAATGGGTTACACATTCACTTTGAAGTTTAAACTCCAGGCAGAACTGATATAGTTCCTTGTGGATTAGTCACTGGCACTGTGAAAGATGCATCTACTTCTCACATACTTCGTGGCTTCCAGCAGTGAGATCCATCTCCTGTAATGACCCTTTAGGAAGGAACGAACACAGAATGGGGGGAAGACTATTACTACATTGTTCTGCATAAAGCCAATTTACTATAATAATGTTGGTCAAATATTGGAAAACATTATGGAATTTTCGGAATCTCAATGGTAGAGCACAAAAAGCATGTAAGTCAATGGGCTGATTTACTAAAACTGGATAACAGAAGGCTGGCGCAAAAAAGCAGAAGTTGTCCAAAGAAGTTATGTCCATGGTTCTAGTAATGCAGAGTTTCAGCCCCAGCATGCACTTCACCACAGTATCCATAGTGAACAATGAATAATCCGTTTCTTGTAGAAGTCCATGTAGGAAAACAATAGCCCATACTTGGCATACATGAATATTTTGCTTACGTTACTGTCAAATGTGTTTTCCACAAAATGCTGAGGATAAACATATGAAGTAATTTGACTTAAAGAACATTACAATAATTTTCGTTGAAAAGGAATAAGTATACACTGGCGTTCTTTTATGTCCCAATATGTCATGTAGAATGTGGCATTTCAGGGCATTGTTCAAACAGTGGTGAATGATACATTTGAGCAAAGACATATATCTTTGTTCCCAGAGTTTGGCTTTTTGATGTGAATCCAGAACTGTCTTCTATAACTTAAATGAGGTCCAAAGGCACCAAACATTGTGAAATAAATTAAAAAAAAACTAGTATTATGCTCCAAATATTTAAAAATCCTGCACAACACTAACCAACTTCTGCTTTGCAGCTTCTGCTGTTTTTTTGTGCTTCTGGGTCTTCTATAATGTTTTGTGCCACATTTCACATGTAGCTGGGCTCCAGGATGTAGGAGAGGTTGGCAAAGTAGAGAGGTTGGTTGGATTGGGGGCGCAACATTAGGGAGAAGGGGAGGGGTTGTGAGGGACTACTGAAGAAAACAGTGTACTAGTTTAATAGCTTCTGCATGTGTGATTACATTAGGAGATATTGGGAAAGCAGAATTAAGCAAAGTAGGGCTAGGGTAGTTTGATAACTTTGTGCCAATGCGCCTACACCAACCACCAATATTCAGAAGCTCATAGCAAATGATAGTCTCAAATATTCAGTGGCGAGGTTTCTGTAAAATTCAGATGACATTAAACTGAACCAATTCGCTGCCTGTCCCAAAGATCTGACATTTTTGGTGACCACTGAAATACCATGTCTATGACATACTGAGTCATGCTTCAAAATTGTTTAGTTTTGTACAGTTCAAGGTGCTACAGTCTTTTTCCTTTTATTATTACCATTGTGTTAAGTGAAGCCTCTGCAGTTGAACTTATGAACAGTATCAATGTTTTATAATTCACTAGGAAAAGTGGTGGCTTTGATATCACACCATGACATGAGACAACCAATACACATTTGTTTTTCATGCTGCATACAGCACCATACCCTCACCGGTTAAATAATTAACAAACAGCACAGAAATAACGAGGCCAAACACAGCCATTCAATAGAGAATCTGTCCCACTATTCAGCAGAACTTTCTCTACAACCCATCTCTCGTACAACGGCTGTACAGAATCCCACTTCTCCTGTAACATGCCAGGAGTCCTCCAGTTGGTTGTGTTGGAAGCTTTATGTATAATATAGTAGAGGTTTAAGTCCACAGGGGCCCCGTCACCTAAAGAGCCAGTTGTAGCTTGGTCATATTTCTCTGGTGCATGTTGTGATGACGGACCAGCTCATCTGACCTGGCAAACTTCTTCTGACAGCTAGGCCATCTACAACTGAAAGGCTTTTCACCTGTTGACACAGAAATGTCCAGTTATCATGAAAGAAAACCTTATCAACAGCATGAATGTACAAGCAAGATAAACTAGGCATACGGCTAAATGTGTCTGTAGAGACTGGATGAAAGTTTATCTGACGTGAATGATTTTCACATAATTGTTTGATGTTTGGTGGTTTGAATAATTGAGACAGATATTCTTGGATTGTTGGGTTGTTGTTCTATGTGTATAAATGTAGGAAGAAAGGGTGTAATTGTGCTATCTGTACAGTGCTATTGACCAGTCTTAATATCTGTGGTTTGAATAATTGTATGTCAAAGAACTGGTCCTGGACAGCAATAATATATAATACATATGGAGAGCTAAGAGAGTAAATTTAGGGGACGAGCATTTCAATTGTTTTCAACCATTGAGATTTTTTTCTCCATTTGGTCTACTCCTGGGTGTTTAAAATCTCATAAGAATGTGCTCCTCCTGTGGGCTGCAGAACATCCTCGAGGGATTTAGAGTGCCCACCTCTCCCAGGAGGCAGCAATGAAGCAAGATGGTGTCACCCATGCACATGGAGTCGTAAGAACTTGGAGCCTAGATATTCCTTTTTCTTTTGACAAAATCTTTATTTTTAAAGTTTTTTCAAACTATTTATGATTTGGGTGAGGGGGACTGACAGTAAAGTCATCCCGTGTCTTACCCATGTAAGGCAAAGCAGCAGGTTAACTTAAAAAGTATGTATTGCAAAAACTTTTTTTTTTAGCTCTGGATAGAGTAGGGTGGCATGCCGTGGTTCCTTCCATTCCTCGTTCCAGACTGCGCTCAATGGTTTGATTGAATGGCACCTACATCACTAATGTGGATGTAGAGATCATTTGATCAAACCATTAAGCGCAGTTGGAGACTAGGAATTTAAAACTCCTGGAAGTGTTGTATTCTGCAGGAAAGCAGTTTCTCTTCACTACAACAGAGATTAAGAGGTGAGGGGGCCTAGACAGTATATGCAAACCTTGCATTTTATCGCAAGGTCTCCTTTAAGCAAGGGCGTCCCGAGGCTTGGTGTCACCGCGCAATCGCGCGGTCGTCTTAATGACGCCTGCCGGGCAGCCATCTTGGTGATGGATGTCAGGAGAGAGAGGAGGGGAAGTTTTCCCCAGGTAGGATGAGGTATGCCACAGGGTCCCCTCCTCTGTCCTGACACTGTCGGGCTCTCGGTCTGTGACCAAGTGCCCATCTTTTCATAGGGGGTGACACCAAAATGACTGTCAGTCCAATGGTGGCACCCGGGTTCGGGCCGCACCCCCCGCAACCCCCTTGTGATGCCACTGCTTTAAGTTAGGATCAGGTTCAGAGTCAAGGATTAAATTAGGGGTTAAGTTTTAGACTTCAGGTGAGGAAAGGGTTACGTTTAACATGTCAGCTAATGTCAGTTTAAGGTTAGGGATCAGGATGTACTTGGAACAAACTATTAAGCAATTAAAATATGTCTATATGTCTGTTTTTTTAGCTAGAGTAGAAAAACAGGAAGTGAATAGAAAACCCTCCAAAGTGAGTTTTGGCTTGAGATACACTTTATTTTGGCTTGAGGTATACTTTACGTTTTGTTGGTATTGAGTACAAGTACCGATATTTATATTTCGGTACTCGTTGATACCGGTACTTCCGCAAGCATAGAATCGGCTTTTCGGCCAGTCAGGAAGCCAGGCAGCATGTCATTACCCGTCTCCCGGCTTCCTGATAGGCTGGGAAGCCGGCTCCATGTTCCCTTGTGGCACTGCAGGTCAGAGGAAATCTCTGTCTGACAGGAAGTTCCGGTATCAGGGCTAAGTATCAGCGCATTTGGCCGAGTACAAGTACTCGCCCAAATACTTGGTATCGGCACTAGTATACGTATCGGTGTATCCCTAATAATTATTATCAGACACATTTTTCTAAATCTTAAGTGAACTCTGTAATTACAAGCAGCAGTAAAATTCAAGAAAATATAAATGTGAATAAAGGTTTACGCACTTGTTTTACCTGTATGAGTCCTGGTATGGGTCTTTAGATGGTCGGACCGCGAGAACTTTCTCTGGCAAGTTTTACACTGGAAAGGTTTCACACCTGTAGACAGAATTAGAGGCCTTCAAGTACATTGAACCCCTTATACTGAACTTCTCTTACTTGCTTCCTGTGCACTATCTGCACTGAAATCTTAAGTAGTGTCTTGCCCAGTTCACCTTTGCTAGACTAGAGACTGCTCCCCCATTATTTGGTGTTCTCTAGTCCTGACCTAGGGTGACAAAGCTGCTCTTCCATAGATACAGTACAGTGAGTGAGCGTTGTCACCTTAGGAAAAGAAGTGCATTACTAGCACAATAACCAGGATAAAATAAAGGGGGGAAAAGTCTGAAAAAATATTTCTTCTAATATCTTCTATATAATCACCTTTTTAGTTCTTGGGTTCAGATACTCTTCCTAAGCGACATCTTAAACTTAAAAGTGCTTCCTTCTGTGACCCATGTGATTATTCTGTTTTTAAATAGTTATTAAGTGCAGGGCCGGCCTTAGGGGTGTGCGAGCCGTGCGGCCGCACAGGGCGCCATGGCAACAAGGGCGCCGTGCGGCCGTCACAGCTCGTCCTGTGGGCGGCTTCTCTCCCCCTACTTTCTCGCACAGGGCGCCTAAAGGCCTAAGGCCGGCCCTGATTAAGTGATGTGGATATATGTAATCAGGCTAATGGATAGGCAGCTATCGCTGGTCTAAGAGTTTCCACAGTGTCTTTGGCTTGACAGCGAGCACAGTATATGTAATTGAAGCACCACACCAATTAAAATAGTCCAGATACAACTTTATTTCAATAGGTTTAGGGGACAATCCAGTAAAATAGCCAATGCATTTCAGGGGTCCAAAAACACCCACTTCATCAGGGGTTAGTGAGAGAAATCGTGTATATGTACTATAATCTCTGCAGCTTGAAATTTGTATTGCGCTGTGATGGGAGTACTTCAGGCTTGTGTGAGTAGGGATGAATAGTGATTTGGTACATTTTCTCTTGTGCCTTAATCTCAGTGAAAATGTAACTAAATTTTAACATTGAATATTTTCTCGACTTGGCGACAAATGCATTGGAGTCAAATAGAGGTAATTTTTACCTCCATCGGAGAGGGGGGGAATCCCTGCAGGGAGCGGTGACTGGCAGAGGATCAGGAAGTGAGTGGATCGGCGGCATGTTTTCACTTCCCGATCGATAAAGCCGACCTGTGACAGCTTCTTTGTCACAGGTCGGCTCTAACTATGAGGATGAGTGGAAATCACTTACCTCATAGTTTTCCTTTAAGGATCTACAGCTATGTAATAAGATACATTTTTGTTAATAGTTAAGGTACTTGAATGCATTTTTTATTGCTAACTCCTTGTTTTAGTGTCACATTAAAATAATATAAAATATGAAAATGTTCTGTTCTTTTTTTTTTCCCCCGGAGACAAAGAAGATTAAGAAAAGCTGTGGACTATTTTTACTGCTGACCGGTTTGATACCAAAAAATAATTCTGTGTTTTAGTAAAATTGCTTTTTGTAGTACACAGATTCTACACACCTGTGTGTCGTCTTTGATGTCTCTTAAGTTGGTCCGAGCGAGAAAACCTCCTCTCACAGTCTTTAAAATCACACTGATAAGGTTTCTCACCTTAAAGATAAAAATATGTAAGAAAACCAAGTTTAACAAATGAAAAGTCCAATGGCAAAACAAAGCAGACTGCACATTTAGAACTCCATATTTCCAAACATATTGGGGTTGATTTACTTAAAGGCACATAAGCCGTTCACTTTGCAAGGACATTTTCTCTTAGCTTAGTGAATGTGGTGAAAAATCAGTTTGTAGAAATCTCTAACCAGGCAGCACAGTGGTTTAGTGGTTAGTACTCCTGTCTTGCACCACTGGGGGCTCCCGGTTTAAATCCCAATCAAGACACTATCTGCAAGGAGTTTGCATATTCTCTCTGTGCTTGTATGGGTTTCCTCACACACTCCAAAGACATGCTGGAAGGGTAATTTGCTCCAGTCTAAATTGGCATGGTAGGGACCTTAGAATGTAAGCTCCTTCAGGGCAAGGACTGATGTGAAATATGTAAAGCACTGCATAAACTGTTGTTGCTAAATAAATGCCTGTAACAAATAAATAATCATGTGCAAGGAAAAAAAATAAAAATTCTTGCTTGCACACAACTGGATGATGGAAGTCAGCAGAGCTTCACCTCATTCACTAACCCTGTTTGCTTTTTAGTTAATCAACCCCATTGAATTTATTAGCATAAGAAAGGGTTAGAATCTTCTGAGAATTTTATATCCTTCTGTGTCCCTTTTAGGGAGAATTTACCTCACTTTCTGTCGTAGTAGCCAAACAAAAAGTAGATCTCCTCATTGGGAACAAAAACACAGACATAAATTGCTTAATATTATCTTAGTTTTATTACTGTACCTGTCCCCAATGGAGAGATTTTGCTCAGTTTCAGGTCCTGCCTTGATGACCATGCAGTAAGTGTATAAATCTCCCCAAAGGTTCCAAAGACAGGCTCATACTCTTTCTCACTCTGTCCAATCAAAATAAAAATTTTTGCTGAAGCTTATTTTAGAATTGTGTAATGGACTTTAGTCTCACTTGGCTGGAGCTAAACCCTGACACACCACCAACGAGGTATGTGGCTTTACAGGGAAGGCTTGAGAGCTACTAAGAACAGAATGCCAACAAGGTGGAACTTCAGGGTAGAAGTCTATGGAAGTATATTTACTACAGTGCAGGGGGAGGTTTTAATTTCTGATGACTGCTCCTTTATAAGATAATAGGAGTCCTCTTCCACTGTCTATCAGGATGAATAGTTGCAAATGATTCTCAGAGATTAAAACACAACATCTGATGACTATAGTGAAGCATATTTTAACTACCTGTGTGCTTTCTACTATGCATCTGAAGATGGGACAGTTTGAAGTATCTTTTGTTGCATCCCGGGTATGCACACATAAAAGGCCTCTTTTCATTGGTTTCTGTTGATGACCGGACTATAGCTGGGGTCACACCAGGAACACGCCTTACATCCTGAAAAAGAAGACCACGTGTGCAAATGCTGATTATTAAAATGTTGAGTCAAATTGCATTTTTTTTTGTAGCACAACATCAAAGTGCAAAATGTGAACAGCACTTCCAATCAGTATCGTGATTAATCAGCAAAGCATGGATGACAATAATGCAAGGACTCATGGCTTTTTAAGTGGCGCGTTTAAAGTGATTCTGCCACATGCAAAGCAAGAATATACCGTAGTGTTGGAAAACAATGTAGAAATTAAAACCCAGTCCCAGCCGAATCTTTTCTTTTATGACTTTCTTTCTTCTTCTTTTTCTTTTCTTTTTTATTTTATGAGTGTTAGGATCACCCTCACCCATTTACAGAACATCTTGCATTCCGTGAAAATAATACAAGGAGTTCTGTGAATGGACAAGGGGACAGAACGGGGAGGGCAAATTAAGTGATCCCTTCACAGTCGCTGCCACGTCTGGCATCCCTGCAGCACTGGAGGATCACAGCTGTAGGTAGTATCCGGCATCAATGAAGGGATGTTTTTGCAGTTACCTGCAGCCAGCAGGACATGGGAGATTCTTCATTAGAGGACATTAATGTGACTGGTGCTGTAGCCCCCAAAACATTTTTTTGGGGAGTTCAGCTTTAAAGGGTAATTAGACTTTCCCAGGTGAATTTGGGAAAATTGAATTACCCCCACCAATCTGCCCCCCTTCCCTGATCTTACCTGTCTGTGATCGATCTTTCTATTTTGCGGCTGCCGGTGTAATATCTATACTCCATAAACTGTATTTCAAATTTCGCTCGCAAAGTGGCAAGCACTCATTGGTCAGCACGGTAACCTGACTGCGCTGCCCAATGAGAAGCACTTCTGACTGTGCTGACTAATGAGAAGCACTTCTTGCTAAGAAGCCACTTTCATTGGTCAGCACGGTAAGGTGGCGATGCTGACCAATGAGTGCTCACTATTTGCGTGCAAAATTTGAAATACATACCACAGGGCTGCAATCCTATGTACGGAGTTACGGATATTACACCTGCAGCCCTGGAGGGGAAGGAGCAATTGTTGACAGGAAAGAGCAGCAGGGGGGAAGGGGCAGATTGGTGGGGGTAATTCCATTTTCCCTAATTCGCCTGGGGAAAGTAGATTTACCCTTTAAATGGAAATTGTTTATGATTATAATTCATTTAGGCTTTACAACTACTGCAAGACATTTATTTTTTTGCCGTTTGTAGAGCAGCTCAGTTCAATGAAATGGAGCATCTTACAAATGGAAATGTTTTCTTGCAATTCATAGCGATATTCCTTTAACAGAAAAGTGAGGAACAAAGGGATCAGTTGTGTAGAGTACATTGATTGTGTTATCATTCTGCTCTGTGCAGAACAAACTGATCTGAAATATTGTATCTCAGGCTGGAAAATTGAACAAATAGAGCAGCTGATCCGACAAGGACCAGAAATGTCCCTGCCAGTGTTACATTGTAGCAGATAACGTCAGTGTTCCTCTGTGCAACACACTATGCTATGGACCGAAGACAGTACACTGCTGTGTACAATATGAATATTATAATGATCCAATCACGCATATCACAATGATTAGAATTGTTTATATGTGACTTTCTTAAAAATATTATGAAACTTAGGCTGGCTATACACGGTTAGAATTTCAGACGATTCACCGGAATCAGACACAATTCTTACAGCATGTGGTCCTGCCGGCTTGACAAAAGTCAAGTGACCAAACTGAACTGACTTTTGTTAAAAGCGTCGGGCCAAACATTTTCGGCTGAACAGTGACTGCAGCCAATCAGAATACAAAAGCCTGGGGGTTACTCATCATATGCATTTAGAAATTTCCTATAGATGTATAGGAAGCCCAGCCTCCTTAAAAGCACAGAAACACACAAGGGATCCCGCACATCCCAATGGCAGCTGAGAAACTGTAAGGTGCACACGAAATGTTCAAAGCCCATTTCGTGTGCACCTTACTGTATAACTGGTGACAAGTTGTTGAGTGCGTTTGTCGTTTGTTTTGCTTGACAGATTTGGTGCAGCGACGCATGGGGTTTCTCAGCTGCCATTGGGATGTGCGGGATCCCCTGTGTGTTTATGTGCTTTTAAGGAGGCTGGGCTTCCTCCTGACAAAACTGCACCCAATTTGAAATCTACTGCCCCCATGTGCTCCAAGATGGAGACTCTCATAGTTTAGGACCGCACTATAAGAGGTGCCTTGGCACGGCAGTGCGGCTTTCACATTTTCTGCAGAAGACGTGTATCCAAACCTCTGTTATTAACCTCAGTGGTGAGACAAGTTGTTTTACATGCTGGTTTGTGAGTGTTGGCATGAGGGGAGGGTTGGATAGTTGTGTTATCAATCACAACTGAAATGTTGAGGGAAGGTGCACGGGGTGGAGGAAAGATCATGAGCTCAGTTTTGAAAGGTTGAGTTTTAAGAAATGTTGTGACATCCAGACTGATATGTCATTTAGTAGATAAGTGACACGCAAGGACACTGAGGGGGAGAGTTGTGGAGTGGAAAGATAAATTTGAGTGTCATCCACATAGAGAAGGTATTGGAAGCCATGTGAGGTTATTAGTTGACCAAGGGAGGAGGTGTAGATGGAGAAGAGGAGGGGTCCAAGGACAGAGCCTTGGGGGACCCCTACAGAAAGAGGAAGAGGAGGGGAGGAGTTAGAATTGTAGGTGACACTGAAGGAGCGCATTGATAAGTAGGATGAGAACCATGAGAGAGCAGAGTCTTGTAGGCCAAGCGAGTGGAGTTTTTTGAGGAGCAGCGGGTGGTCAACAGTGTCAAAAGCAGCAGAGAGGTCTAATAGCAAGAGTAAGGAATAGTGGCCGTTGTTTTTAGCGGTTATTAGGTCATTGGTGAGTTTTAGGAGGGCGGTTTCAGTGGAGTGTTATTTGTAGCACAACATCAAAGTGCAAAATGTGAACAGCACTTCCAATCAGTATCGTGATTAATCAGCAAAGCATGGATGACAATAATGCAAGGACTCATGGCTTTTTAAGTGGCGCGTTTAAAGTGATTCTGCCACATGCAAAGCAAGAATATACCGTAGTGTTGGAAAACAATGTAGAAATTAAAACCCAGTCCCAGCCGAATCTTTTCTTTTATGACTTTCTTTCTTCTTCTTTTTCTTTTCTTTTTTATTTTATGAGTGTTAGGATCACCCTCACCCATTTACAGAACATCTTGCATTCCGTGAAAATAATACAAGGAGTTCTGTGAATGGACAAGGGGACAGAACGGGGAGGGCAAATTAAGTGATCCCTTCACAGTCGCTGCCACGTCTGGCATCCCTGCAGCACTGGAGGATCACAGCTGTAGGTAGTATCCGGCATCAATGAAGGGATGTTTTTGCAGTTACCTGCAGCCAGCAGGACATGGGAGATTCTTCATTAGAGGACATTAATGTGACTGGTGCTGTAGCCCCCAAAACATTTTTTTGGGGAGTTCAGCTTTAAAGGGTAATTAGACTTTCCCAGGTGAATTTGGGAAAATTGAATTACCCCCACCAATCTGCCCCCCTTCCCTGATCTTACCTGTCTGTGATCGATCTTTCTATTTTGCGGCTGCCGGTGTAATATCTATACTCCATAAACTGTATTTCAAATTTCGCTCGCAAAGTGGCAAGCACTCATTGGTCAGCACGGTAACCTGACTGCGCTGCCCAATGAGAAGCACTTCTGACTGTGCTGACTAATGAGAAGCACTTCTTGCTAAGAAGCCACTTTCATTGGTCAGCACGGTAAGGTGGCGATGCTGACCAATGAGTGCTCACTATTTGCGTGCAAAATTTGAAATACATACCACAGGGCTGCAATCCTATGTACGGAGTTACGGATATTACACCTGCAGCCCTGGAGGGGAAGGAGCAATTGTTGACAGGAAAGAGCAGCAGGGGGGAAGGGGCAGATTGGTGGGGGTAATTCCATTTTCCCTAATTCGCCTGGGGAAAGTAGATTTACCCTTTAAATGGAAATTGTTTATGATTATAATTCATTTAGGCTTTACAACTACTGCAAGACATTTATTTTTTTGCCGTTTGTAGAGCAGCTCAGTTCAATGAAATGGAGCATCTTACAAATGGAAATGTTTTCTTGCAATTCATAGCGATATTCCTTTAACAGAAAAGTGAGGAACAAAGGGATCAGTTGTGTAGAGTACATTGATTGTGTTATCATTCTGCTCTGTGCAGAACAAACTGATCTGAAATATTGTATCTCAGGCTGGAAAATTGAACAAATAGAGCAGCTGATCCGACAAGGACCAGAAATGTCCCTGCCAGTGTTACATTGTAGCAGATAACGTCAGTGTTCCTCTGTGCAACACACTATGCTATGGACCGAAGACAGTACACTGCTGTGTACAATATGAATATTATAATGATCCAATCACGCATATCACAATGATTAGAATTGTTTATATGTGACTTTCTTAAAAATATTATGAAACTTAGGCTGGCTATACACGGTTAGAATTTCAGACGATTCACCGGAATCAGACACAATTCTTACAGCATGTGGTCCTGCCGGCTTGACAAAAGTCAAGTGACCAAACTGAACTGACTTTTGTTAAAAGCGTCGGGCCAAACATTTTCGGCTGAACAGTGACTGCAGCCAATCAGAATACAAAAGCCTGGGGGTTACTCATCATATGCATTTAGAAATTTCCTATAGATGTATAGGAAGCCCAGCCTCCTTAAAAGCACAGAAACACACAAGGGATCCCGCACATCCCAATGGCAGCTGAGAAACTGTAAGGTGCACACGAAATGTTCAAAGCCCATTTCGTGTGCACCTTACTGTATAACTGGTGACAAGTTGTTGAGTGCGTTTGTCGTTTGTTTTGCTTGACAGATTTGGTGCAGCGACGCATGGGGTTTCTCAGCTGCCATTGGGATGTGCGGGATCCCCTGTGTGTTTATGTGCTTTTAAGGAGGCTGGGCTTCCTCCTGACAAAACTGCACCCAATTTGAAATCTACTGCCCCCATGTGCTCCAAGATGGAGACTCTCATAGTTTAGGACCGCACTATAAGAGGTGCCTTGGCACGGCAGTGCGGCTTTCACATTTTCTGCAGAAGACGTGTATCCAAACCTCTGTTATTAACCTCAGTGGTGAGACAAGTTGTTTTACATGCTGGTTTGTGAGTGTTGGCATGAGGGGAGGGTTGGATAGTTGTGTTATCAATCACAACTGAAATGTTGAGGGAAGGTGCACGGGGTGGAGGAAAGATCATGAGCTCAGTTTTGAAAGGTTGAGTTTTAAGAAATGTTGTGACATCCAGACTGATATGTCATTTAGTAGATAAGTGACACGCAAGGACACTGAGGGGGAGAGTTGTGGGGGGGAAAGATAAATTTGAGTGTCATCCACATAGAGAAGGTATTGGAAGCCATGTGAGGTTATTAGTTGACCAAGGGAGGAGGTGTAGATGGAGAAGAGGAGGGGTCCAAGGACAGAGCCTTGGGGGACCCCTACAGAAAGAGGAAGAGGAGGGGAGGAGTTAGAATTGTAGGTGACACTGAAGGAGCGCATTGATAAGTAGGATGAGAACCATGAGAGAGCAGAGTCTTGTAGGCCAAGCGAGTGGAGTTTTTTGAGGAGCAGCGGGTGGTCAACAGTGTCAAAAGCAGCAGAGAGGTCTAATAGCAAGAGTAAGGAATAGTGGCCGTTGTTTTTAGCGGTTATTAGGTCCTTGGTGAGTTTTAGGAGGGCGGTTTCAGTGGAGTGTTTGGGGCGAAAGCCGGACTGAAAGGGGTCCAAAAGGTTGTTATTAGCGAGGTGGCAACTCAGGCGGTTGTAGATGAGGCGTTCTAGGAGTTTAGAGGTGAATGGGAGTAAGGAGATAGGTCTGAAATTATTGAGGTTGGTAGGGTCCAGTGAAGGTTTTTTGGGTATTGGGGTGACTAGTGCATGTTTGAGTGGGGAAGGAAAGATTCCAGAAGAGAGGGAAAGATTGACATGTGGGTAAGAGAGTCTAGGATAGAGCAAGAGGGTGACCGAAGTAGTTTTGAGGGAACAGGGTCTAGGGGGCAAGGGGTGAGGTGGGTGTCAGAGAGAAGCTTAGTAACCTCCTCTGTGGTGACAGGGTCAAAAGAGGAAAGTAACAAGTGTGATGGAGGATCAGGTACTATAATAAAAGGAGCAGTTGATTGGACAGTGGCGATCTGATCTTGAATGGTATCTATTTTGTTTTTGAAATGAATGGCAATGTCCTGGGCAGTGAGTGAGTTAGTGGGTGGTGGTGGTGGAGGACATAGAGTAGTAGAGTAGTATGTAGTAGAGACTTGAAGGTAGAAAAGAGTTGACGAGGTCTGGATGAGAGTGTGTTAATGAGAGTGACAAAATAAGTTTGTTTGGCAGCACGGAGGGAGGAGTTATATTTTATCAGGGCAGCTTTGTACAGGGTAAAGTCAGTAATCAGTTTCATTATCAGACAGACAGTCCAACAGTCCACTGAAGGGGCTCACACACCAGGCCTACGATACGGTCACTAATTGCAAGGCAATGGCTTAGGAAATGGTTTTACTGGCAGAATCTCCAGGTATGAAACCTTGCAACAGATTCCCAAAAAAATTATTTGGTCAAGAAAACTTTATAGAGTGAGGCATGATGCCTAGCATACTGAAAAATAGACTTTGGGTTTACATACGTTTTAAGGCCGCTTCACTCCTGCGTGTTGCAGTAATGTGCACTTTGCTAAGCATACCACAACGCACGCTAAAGCATCCCAACACACAGTTATAGGAGTTGGCAACATACCTATGCTACAGCACACCACAAGAAATATCCTGTTAGCTCTTGTGTTGTATTCCAAAAATAGTGCAAACATGTTTTTTGGCCCTTGCAGTGCATTGCCAGGCCCCTTAAAATAAATGGGCTGCCTTAACGCAAAGCAGCTTAACACACAAAATGCTGCATGTTACCTGGCATTTAGTACCAAATGCAGCGGAAATGTGTGAAGGGACCACAAAGCTTGTCTAAATATTATCATAACAATTAGTAGCACCAAGCTTACTTGTAAGCCTCTGAACACGCCATGTGTGTGTATCCGGTACTGACCCCCACAGCTGTACAACATGGGTGCGCTGTGACTGTCATTTTCATAGGTTGTCCCGTGGCTGTAAAGAGAAACATACCGGTAAAATTAGTACCAATGGCAACAAACAAAAAAACTAGAGGAAGTAAACAATATAACATCTGTCTTATATAGGCAGTTGATGGAGGCTGGCTTTTCATGTCTTGTTACTCTTGATTGCCCTAATAGAGGTTTATGTTTTTTCAGGTGAACCTAAAAAAGATGTTTTAGTTATGGTGGATGCTGATGACTCCCACAGATTTCTTAGGTCTCCCTTGGACTCTGGCGGCAAATTCAGAATTCCCAACCATGGAATCTCACTTCCCTGACGCTAAAGAAGTTTTACTTCTCCTGCTGCATCATCCACAATAAAAAAATAGATGAAATAATCCAAGAGATTATTACCACAGATCTGTATGATTATCTTCTTAATAAGGAGCCTGAAAATATTTAATCTCACCAGCTCAGGTTATTAACCTTAATTTTCTTGGCTGCTAAATGTACTAAAGCTAAATCCTGGAAATTGAGTACAATGAGTTTTCACAAGGTCAAGAGCTGGATGAAAGTGACCATGATCTCCGAAAACATGACACCGAAAGACAAGATGCCCAACTTTGATAAATATGGACTCCCTGGACTAAACATTTTTACCACCTACCTTTGCTAGGAGGCTCCTGCAGTTATGAATATGATGATGGGGTGGGTTGTTCTCTTTAGGTCCCCTGCCCCCCTTTTCAGGCTTCCCACTCCCTTTATCCCCTCCTTCTTCCTTTGCTCTTTCTCCCATCCCCTTTTTCCCTATATACCTACTCCTGACTTAATGTGTGTTCTTGTCTCTCTCTGGCTGTGCTTTCTTTTGATTTCTCTTCACTCTACTTTGGTGCTCAGACTATGGGACTTCTCACTGGTTGTCAGAAATTATTTGGAGGACCCACCATAGATCGCTACATATGTCTATGCATATGTTTTGTTCATGTTATATTAAACCACTGCCTTACTTGTCCATAATGTCGCCTTGTTTTTGTCTTTTGCATAATGTGCACTGTAAAACTTAATAATAATAATATTGAAAGGAGATGGCCTGGAAGGGTGGAGCTGGAAATTATGATATCAATATAGTTCAGCTGGTGTCCCAAAGAGAGATAAGAATGTGGTGCTTCGAAAGACTGTCACCCATCTAAGACCAAATTAGGTAGATGGACCTTTTAGGATTTCTTGACAAAACTTTAAGACTTTGTGACAATCCCTGAAAAAAAGGACAGGCACTGTTGGCACATAATATGTTATTGATAGACTTTAAAGCCCATTTCCACCTTTGTAGGAGCACTTTTAAAAACACATATGCCAGCGATGTACACCGAGTGTACATGAAGCAGGCAAATGTAGTGGCGGTATATGAACACAGAAACTTTTTTTTTTTTGTTAGCTTTCCTCTTCATATCCTCAAGGAAATGGCTGCCTCTGTGCTCTGCAAGCAATATGTGTATATTGCAACTGAGCTCTCTCTGAGCTCTCCACCCCCCATTCATTAGTATTCATAGTGGTATTGTGTGGAAAGGCAGAGCTGGTGTTTAGTGATCATGTTACACACAATCCGACCCCAGTGTCACACTGAGTTTCCTGTGGAGAACATTTTAAATATGTAGGATTTGGGCCTATTAAAAAGTTCATAAAAATGAAGAAAGCCAGCAATGTGAGTCATGAAAATGTGCACACATATACATCATCACTGCACCTCTACATTACCACAATAAATGCTAATCACTCACAAAGGTGGAAATTGACTTTAAATCAAATCAGTAGATCAGGAGTCACACAAGAAAATATAGGAATGCAGCATAATATTATAACTGTTGTGTAGTAAAAAAAAAGTTAATCTTATGTTGTCCACACACTATATGATTATGAGAAACAATGCAAGAGATTAAAAGGAAAATAGCTAGTGCTGATGCTGACAAAGCCCACTTACACATTATCACAGACATAGATTCTTCAACAAGTCAATGGCGAGCGATCATTAGTCAGCACGGCCACATGATCTGACATGAGAATCTCTTCTTTCTTTTGGGATACCATGCCGGTAGAAAGAGGGCTCCGAAGAAATTTCCTTTCATCAGCACAGTCACATGGCCACGCTGACTAATGTATTCTTGCCATTGCCAGCATTATGATGCTAAACAGTCTCTGGGGCTGTGTAGCAAAGTTTTGAAGTGTGCAGCCCTCTACACTGAGCAGCGGGCTGGAAAGGGGGGAGGGGGGGTGGTGAGTTAGTTCACCTTTTAATTTTTGGTGAAAAGGTGAAATAACCCTTAAAAGTCAATCATGTTTTATATCATGCAATCATTCTAGTGGGAAACAATAACTTTTGATTATTTAACTGTTCCAATATACTTTTTTTCCAAATGGATAGAGAAGACAGCGGCACTAGGTTCTTATAGTATACAGTAAGGAGTCTATTCATCAATGTTTTTTCCTTTTATTCACACAATGCTTACCCAGGATTCAAACATTTTTCACATGAGAGTCCATTTAAAAAATATGCAACTCTTATGTGACAGTTGTGTGAATTTCGGGGATAAATATTGATAAATAGATCCCTAAATTAATCTGTCATAAAGTTCTTTATAAATGCCAGTGTGTCTGGTCTACAAAGATTTTTGCGACTTGTTGTAAGGTAGCCACCATTCCAAGCTCACTCCGGTGATGGATTATAATTTCAATACAAATAACATGTAAACATGAGATTGTAGTCCATCCTGGTAGTGATCTTGGAGCAGTGACTACTTTACAACACACACAGGGACCATAGGAAACAAAAGTAGCCCCCCTCCAGAAGGAAGGACGGTGTCAGCACCAATTCAGATATGATTTCAGGATCTACAGCCGAGTGATACACAAATAAGATTCATTTTTGTTAATAGTTAAAGTACTTTAATGTATTTTTAAGATTTAACGCCTGTATAGTGTCACTTTAAAGAAAACTGATTTTTTTCAATGAGATTTGAAAATGAGTCACATGGATAAAATAAAGATCCTTATTTTGTGTTCAATTTTTTTGAATTGAGTCTCTTAAAACGAAATTGTGCATAATTTTATGCACATGAGTTGAAAGTGATTGTGGACTTGTATAATTTACTAAACAGCAAAAACTCCAAAAAAATTTTGGAGATGGCCATATAGTTCACTGACATTTCAGACTTATGTTTATGGGCATTCATGCTAGACATACCGAACTGCATTGTAACTCTGAGCCAAACAAAGACAGATAAATATTTTGGCTTTACGTCTTGGAGATGAGGCTATGTCTAGGTCTGATTTTCCACAGATTCGGCAACTTTGGAAAGGAACTTTTCATCTTTGCTCGTGCGGCCATAGATCATCTATGCAGATATTCTTCCTTTCTACTTGAAGAACATTCAGGTCATTTTTTAACAGTCTGTGAAGTTTTATAACTGCAAGGAAGAAGCTGTACAACTTCTATTGTGTCTTGTATTTTAAGCTGTTCCCTAAAGATTACGTCCCATCTTTAATCTTTTACATTTCGAGTTCAGATGTTGGTCAAGGTTGATGGGTTTCCGCTCTGCAGCTCAGATGAAATATTTTTCTTTAAATGTATGTATATAGATAGATTTATAGGGGTGTTTCAGTTGGTATTGTTTAAAACAGTGGGTGTTAGAGATACCACCATAACAGCCCACAAATCCTGTACGGCCCTGGTGCTGAGGTTCGGGGGGCGGCATGCAACCCATTTGGCACTTATTGCGTGGCCCCCTGGAGACCATTGTAGACAGTGTTCCTGGTTCTCATTACCTAGGTGCTTACTCAGGCCAATGAAGATATAATATCCTTTAAATTGGTGTCAAGCAATTAACTTGTTTGGTTTATTGCTTTTACACTATCTTACTTTTTTCTGCTGCCCTCCTCTTTCCTCTTTTTAGTTTTTTTTTCCATTGATCTTTTATACTAGATCCTGCTGAGAGAAATATCATATGAGGTATAAGTCATTTTTAAAGGGGCTGTAGGGAGCAGAAATCAGGAAGCATTGATAAAGGGGCTGTATTAGCAGTGGTCTCTGGCAGTCTAATGTAACATGTCTCCAGTCTATGAATCATGACCCCAGTTTCCAACAACTTCTATAGCATGTCTGCAGTCTTAGATTATCTCCTGCAACATATCTGTAGTCCCTGATTATCTCTTGTAGCATGCCCGTAGCCTCTGACCATCTCTTGTAGCATGTCTGCAGTCCCTGATTATTTCTTGTAGCATGCCCAAAGGCTCCAACCATCTCTTGTAGCATACTCACACTGCAAGGGATGAAATGCTTGTTAAGTCTAAGGCCAGAGGAATAAACTGCAATACTTACCTTATTCCTTACTCCTTGGGCAGCAGTGCAATCCTCTTCTCTATGACACTACTGGCTGTGGACAGGTGCTCAACATGCTCACATTCAATGCAGCGCTATTGGTCCTTCTTTGAATGTGATAATAATAGAGAGCGACCACACTCTACGAGCGTTTAACCATTGCAGTGAGCGGAGGCCCCACTGCAAGGATAATATTTCAGCTGATGAGAGTGGGGTTTTAAAGGTGTATAACAAAAAATATAATTTTTAATACATGCTGGACACTTTAGTCATGATTTCCTTTTACAGCGTAAATCCTGCAGTTCTTCTTCAATGCACAGTGCATTCATGACACACAAAAGGGCATTTATGAAGCAGATTAGTGATACAATCAAATGCACCTCTACTGGATATCTGGCTGCTTTATTTAGCAAATTATATGCAAATGTTTGCATATAATACCTCATGTGCCTATTCTGGAATTTTTCTCTGGCCCATGGAGTTACGTATACAAAGCCAGGTTCAGTGGACAGATCTCAGACTGACTAGCTGAATCACAGTGATCTCCCTTCCCCCCTCCTTTTATTTCTATATAGTATGTGCACCTTGGATTAAGAGGGGACTTACAGTATTTGTGGTGCCTGAGAATTTGGTTATTTATTGCTTGAGCTGACCCTAATGACAGAGCAATAGTTAATGTATTATTTACATGTAAGGTTAATTTCAGTTAATAAAGTTTGATGAATTTTCACGATGTGTTAAACCAGCATTTCTCATCTGTTCTCATTTGTCATCTGTTCGTCAGCCATGGCATGCTTTAAAAGTATGCAACATTTTGAAGAACCCCAGTATAAAATTAAAAAAATAAACTATAAAAAAATGACGTGTGGTTACCCTCAAAATCTATATCAGACGCTTATGCTAGGTAGAGGTTTGGTATGGATTTTAAGGGGGGACCCCCACACAGAAAGAGTTAAAGTTGAGTTTCACATCACGTTAGGGGCTCCCCTTTACATCGGAATCCTCAGCCCCCCTTTCACATCCAAGTCCTCCTTTTTAACATCAGAATTCCCCCTTTCATATCAGAATCCCCCCTTTCACATCAGAGTTCCCGCATTTCACATTAGAGTTCCCCCGCTTTTACATCAGAGCTTATAATCATCACCACAGTGCGTCTGTGGCAGCATGGCAGAGGGCAGGATGTGGAGCAGGTCTGGATGGACGCAGATTTCTGTGCTCTTCTAAATGCTTAATGAAGTCCTGGATGCGGTCCATCCTGGATTAGCATCATACATTTTCCATGGTGCTGGTGGCTGACTTGCCTGCACCATGGAAAAGCATGATACGCCAGAAGGCACCCCAGGTGCCTGGTTGAGGAAGGCTGTTTTAAATAATAAAAGTGCCATGGGCATTCTTATTCCAAATTGTAGTGTTGGGTCTTTATTTATAGTTGTTATACTGCTGGGTACCACATGCTATCCCATGATATTTTATCTATTTGTTTATTTGATTCCAATTTCTTTGATTTTGACTTGTTGGTGCTTATTGCACCACACTCTGCAAGAACAATGCATTTTCCTTCCACTCACAGTAGTCATAACACACAAATACTACTGTATATAGAAACAAAATAGTAGAAATGCAACAGTGCAGTTCTTCTACACAATGGATGTGTACTCTTACCCTTTCAGTGAAGAACTCAGATTCATCTGGTTCCATGTCATGCATTCTAGCTGCGAGGTCATCTGGTACAGATTGTCACTGTGGTAGAAACAGATGCAATAAGTGACATTCAACAACCCGATCCCATTCAGTCTTATCCACCATGTATTGGTAAGGGCTAAAATACACAGGCAATTTTAATCTCTTGCTACTGAGAGAGGTTACCAGTTGTTGGAAGTCACCTCATTAGATCTAAGGAGATTCTGAGTAGGTCAATCGTGTATCGAGTATTAACTGATCATTAAACTAATGGAACAAACGGCTCTATGTGGACTAAGCTATCCAAGTAACATACGCAGTGCTGATTCCGATCCAGGCACAATCATGCTCCATTCAATGACATGACTGCATTTCATCCCTTTGTTTACATCAAGCTTAGGTAAGGAAATTTCCCACCCGCAGCTGATTGGGTGGCACAGAAGGAGCTTCCTTCTTTGTTTGGGAAGAGATCCTTCCTTGTTCAGAGGAGCTCAGGTATGGACCAAGTTCAGTACTGACATCATTGACCTTTTATGGTCGCATAAGATCAATTTCATTGACCAAATATAGCTATGTAGCCATATAAGGTCAATGACATCACTGCATTCCGTCCCCTTGCATACATCAAGCTTAGGGAGGGAAATTCCTCACCTACAGATGATTTGGTGGCACAGAAGGAGCTTACTTCTGTGTTTGGGAAGAGAATGTTCCTTGTTCAGAGGAGCTCAAGTACGGACCGCGTTCAGTCCTGACATCTTTGACCTTATATGGCCACATAAGATCAATGTCATTGGTCAATTATAACCATGTGGCCATATGAGGTCAATGACATCACAGCACCCCACCCCCTTTGCTTATGTGTAGCTGGGGGGAATGAGCACTTGGCTGGAGAACTCGTCTTGGCACACTGCACATGCGCTGTCCGCTTTTTCTCTCACTTGCAAAACGCTGAGCTGCGCAGCTGCAAGAGAAAGCAAACTGCACATGTGCAGTTAGCAAAGTCAAACTCTCCTAGCCGAGTACCTGTTCATAAAGAGATGGGGCCACGTTTAAAACCATTGGTCCATCTTGCCATGTACATGGGACGGAGAGAGGGAGCCTATTGGAGCACCATTAATAAAAGAAGGCATGGAAGGCAGCATTTTAATATGCATTGCAGCTGTAATGTTAATCGATTAAAAAAATATAATAATAAAGGGGAACGAACCTTGTAAGTAAATTTAACCCCTTGTTACATACGCACCTCTCTTGTACCAAGAGCCTAATCTTTCTGGAACCAGTGATACCAGTGCCATGACTTATTGCTTCATACATCCATGAATTCTTATTATATAAACTGTCTACATCAGGGATAGGCAACTTTAACACTCCAGCTGTTGTGGCACTACAAGTACCATGAGTCGAAATGCAGCCACAGGCATGACTCCCAGAGGCATGATGGGTCTTGCAGTTACACCACAGCTGGAGTGCCGAGGTTGCCTACCCCTGGTCTGCATTATTCATTCTTCTACTATATCCTTTTTTTTTCAGGAGTCGCCAAGCTATCTGGCTTTGTTTGCAGGTTCTTTGCCTAGTCTGGCATTATATCTGCCTAACAAAGACAAGAAAAGAATAAGGGAATCACTCATTACAAGGTCTGGACTGGCATGAAGCTCACACAATATTCTTCATATCAATTCTAAAACTATCTTCTCTCCTGCAGTTTCCCCCTGTCATCCCGTGCTGGTCTGTACCACTGCGTTTAGCAATTCCACAAATTCTTCCTGTACCGCCAGTGTAATTAATACCTCCAGGACCATTTTTTTTATTAGAAATACCAGCTCAGGAAAATTACAGCAGGAGATTCTTTTAAACCCGTGTTGAGATGACACGTCATTTTTAACTTTAAATGTTTCTTTTTTCTTCCTTCGCCCTGTTCTGCTGGGTTCTTTTCAACAAGTGGTCTCATTTTTCTCCGGATTGTCATTAATCTAAATGTATTGCATATCACTGTGTTCCCTTGGAAAGCTATTACCTTTGTTACTAAACAGTGCAGCCAAAACAGGGCGCTGATCTGCCTCGTGGTAATTAAGTTCATTAACCTTTCCGATACCAGAAGGGTTTCTTCTGGGCTTCCTACAT
>NW_017306298.1:1889494-1889999 GCF_000935625.1 Nanorana parkeri
ATGGGCATTACCTATAGAACTGCTGCAGCAGCTGTTTTATAATTCAGTATTCAGAATAACCATTTTAAAGTTAGGCTCTAGGTCAGCATTTCTCAACCTTTTTTTAGTCCCGATACCCTTTAAAAGTATGCAAAATCTCAAGGCACCCCAGTCTAGAACGTAAAAAATGTAAATGCAATAAACAACATGTGGCCCCTCCAAAGTCCATGCCAGACCATTATTCCAAGTAGGGGTATAGTATGGATTTTAAAGGGAGACCCCACACAAAAAATGGAGTACCCCCTTCAAATCAAAGGTCCTCATTCCCATCAGAGTCACCCCCTTCAAATCAAAAGCTTCTCTCCAAATGAGAGCCCCCCATTCACATAAGAGTCACCCACTTCAAATCAAAAGCGTCCCTTCACATCAGAGCCCCTACATTCACATCAGAATCCTGCCTTTCACATCAGAGTCCCCTTTACATTAGAAGCCCCCTCTTCATATCAGAGTCCCCCATCTCACAAGG
>NW_017306298.1:1890040-1923845 GCF_000935625.1 Nanorana parkeri
TCCCTGTGTTTCATGTTACCCCCTTCACATCAGGAGTTCGCCTGCACTATGGAAAGGCAAAATTTTGTGGCACCTCCGAAGAAGGCAGAGGGCATTCTGGTTGAGAAAGGCTGCTTTATGCACGTGTAAAAGGCAGAAATGAATGTGGCTCTGTAATTATTAAAGCATTATTGAAGTTATTTTTTCAGTTCAATCAGCCTAAGTACCTGACTTAGTCTGACAGTCCATGTATAACATTACTTGAGCATGAGAGGTGCACAAGGAGCCAATCAGTTCATGTCCGGACAAAGAGCATGCTGATGGGAGAAGAAAACATAGTGACAGAGAGATGAGCTTATCCCTGTGCCGCTTCTCCTTCCACTGTCCAATTACAGGCTGAAGGAAGGTCCATGGCAGCCTGGGTGCAAAGAAAGTGAGCTGAGTGATGCTGGCCGTCAGAGGACACACAATAGTAGAAAAGAAGTACTGTGGCTTGAAGGTGAATATTGCAACAAAATCTGCTTTTTTATTTTATCTTTTTATGGGCTGTTCATTGTTTTACCTTGTTATCTGCGGCTAAATGTTTCCAAGTGCTTGCTAGCAGTAGATATATGCTAAAACTGTGGAGCGTTTAATTACACTTATGCTGTCATAGCCTGCCGGCCTCAAAGTTCAGGTCAGTATAACTTTTTTATTTTAGTACTAGATGAAAACAAGCGGTTAACCCTTGCAGTGCAGAGATAGCCCCACTGCAAGGGTTAACAAAATGTTTTTCCTGGAGTCGTTCTTTAAGGGCTTGTTCACACCAAATGCAGTGCGTTCCACAGCGGTAGCAGATGGAACGCACCGCAATCCCTCACAAAACTTCCCCCTTTGTTCTGGGGCAGGAGGGGGCATGGCGGTGCATTGAATTCAATGGCACCGTTTCCAAAATGCATTACTCAATTGTATCACCTGTTGGTTACAAGTGGTAAATGGGAAATACAGATGTTCCTCACTTACCGACTTACCTGTTTTGCGACCACTCGCACTTACGACGGAGCGCCGATCGACCTCCGACCTTGCGCGTCAGCGTCAGTGCGCCGTGTCGCCGGCGGAAGTGGTGTCCTCCGATCTTCATTGCGGGTCCTGGTAAGTATTTTCATTGCCCGATGTACAGTACACTGTTCGTTACTGTACATCGGCAACGCTATACAGTACTGTACTAATGCAGTACAGTACTGTATAGAGTTCCTCACTTAACGACCAATCCGTTTAACGACCTGGTCGTAGGAACGGAACTCGGTCGTTAAGTGAGGAATACCTGTATTCATGTATAATATTTATTATTTACTTGGCAAATTAATTTTTTATTTTTAAGCATACAAAAAAAAAAAATCATTAAAAAAAATTAAATATGTCCTCTATAGTTAGAAGCTTGTCAGACACCTATTATGAGTGACTATAGAATACACAGGTGGGAATTTATCACAGCAATTGCGAGTGTTTGAACTTGCATGGAATATATTTGATGCACTTTGCGCCAGATTTATGATGTTAGTGTAATGTTATTCATAAATGAGGTTAAATAGACTCCAGGAAAGAAGACTCGTCACTCCAGACAAATAGCTTAACTGTCGCTTCTTGAAGAAGTGGTCATGGGGACTTCTTAAGTTGCGATTGTTTTGTTGGGTGATGCTCCAGTTTCAGACAGCCAGAGGACAAGTGCAGATGAAAACAGTTGCAAACTTTCGTAAAGCAAGCGCAAAACACGCGCAATTTCGAAAAATAGTGCAAGATCAGGTGAAAACAGGGGCACATGTTATAAGACAGATTTGCACATAAAAAAATTATCTAAGAGGCTAAAACTGTCCCAAGTGATTTGATAAATTCCCCACATTGGGGGAAAATTGTGTTTAAAAATTAACCATAATCTTTCTGCAATTTTTATTTGGGAATTCTCATATTTAGCAAACTCACTTCAAGTCATTCCTGGCATTATTTCTAATTTGTATACTGAGCATTTCTGTACAGCCTAAATTTAATAAATATTCAGTAGAATTTTACAGCATTGCGTATTCTGCATTTGGCTGGTTCAACTGGAACCTATAAATTTCTTGCTGAATCAGCCAAAATTCAAGTTGAAGGTGTCCCTGCCAGCACCACCAGCAGGTGGAAAATGATCAGCCAAAAGCTGGCCGTACACCTTACAACCATCGCACGACTTACGATCTGCCCTTCTTGGACAGGCAGATCGCACTTGCGATCATCGCAAGCCCTCCCCGCTGAGGGAAGGGCTTGCGAATACTCCAATGCTGAGCAGGCAGTGTGCGCTTGCGCACACCGGCCCATTCGGCATTTGTCTTGCAAGCATGCCACTAACCCGCCGAAAATCGTATGATTTTCGGCAGGTTTTCAAGAGTGCTCGGAAGACAAAAGACGTGCGGCCGTACAGTAGAAACGCACGCCATCCAATCACCTGCCGATTATCGTACGATCGCGGGATAACCCGCGATTATCATGCAATAATCGGCAGGTGTATGGACACCTAAACACTATCTGCACCCTATCAAATGCAGTCACTGTCTAGCAGCACCAACAGCAGCGCGAATGCAATAGCTAACACAGGAGATTCCGATTCCAATTAATTTTCTCTTGTTAATCCTGAAAATCAAGGCAAGTATGGCCAGCTTAAGAGTATCAGTGCTCTTTGCCGCCATCACACTACCAAAACTTTTTTTCCCCACAAAGACATTTTTTTATTAATGTTGACAGTTTTATATACACGTACACCTATATTATAACAATTAGGTTCAAAATCTAAAAGCGAGACAGACAACACAGCTGTAATACAGTATGGGCCAAGTTACAGGAGACAGAAACAAGAACAACAAACAATAAAGGACCCAGGCCTCATTAGGTCAAATTAGGGGAGCCAAGGCTAGTGAGGAGTTAGGCTGTGAGTATACATATTATAGGCCAGCATTTTTCCAGACGTAGCACCCTTTAAAAGTATGCACAATCTCAAGGCACCCCAGTCTAAATGTAAAAAAACACATGTGGCCCCTCCAAAACCCATACCAGATCCTTATCCCAGAGAGTAGCCTGGTATGGATTCAAAGGGGGACCCCACACAAAACCACAAAATATAATGAGAGTCCCCCTTTCAAATCGGGAGCCCCCTTCACATCAGAGTTGCTCTTTCAAATCGGGAGCTCCCCCTCACATCAGTACCCCAGTTTCACATTTGAGTCCCGCTTTACATTGGGAGCCCCCGCCTTTCACATTAGAGTCCTCCCTCCCATACTAGGAGCCCTTATTCACATCAGAGCCCCCTTCTTTTATATCAGGAGCCCTGTTCACATCAGAGTCCCACCTTCACATGAGATGCCTACCTGCACCATGGAAAGGCATGACACTGTGTAATAATTTTGAGGCACCCCTGAGGAGGCCAGGAGACACCCTAGGGTGCCACACCACCCTGTGTGAGAATGGCTCTTCTAGACCAAAGGAATAAGGCCTTACATTTGGCCTTAGACTAATTGTGCATGTGAGGGACTATGTAGAAGACTGACTCCGTTCTGATGAAATGGGGCCGATTGCCTTTCTGTCAAGTATTGATTGGGCAACTGGAGGTTCAGGTCTACCAAAACTTTTTATTGCTGTTTATACATGCCCTTCACTTTCCCCTCACTTCTTCATTGGTGTATAGGTTGTCACTGCCACAGTGAGGGGAATTCTCCTTAACAAAGCCCCAGAAAAGTAAAAACCGGATGGAGCTCTACCCAAACCTAGTTTTGGTTAGATGTACACCTTAAGGCAGTGGTGGCCAAACTCCGGCCCTCCAGCTGTGGTGGAACTACGAATCCCATGAGGCTTTGCAAGATTCTCACAGCCACAGACATGACATGACTCCTGGAGAGAGATGCTTCATGGCATTCCTAGTTCCACCACAGCTGGAGGGCTGCAGTTTGGACATCCCTGTCTTAAGGTGTCACATAGGTAGATATTTTTCTAATTATGGTTTACTGGACTGGCATTCTGGCCGCTCTGATAATTGCCATAGTCTGGTAGAATTGGAATGCTGCTGTTCCATGGTTGATTATCCCAACCAACAACCATCCAGATTTTCCATGCATTAAAATAACGAGTGCTGGAATCAGATTGGCTAGCATGACACAAGATAGCACTTAGATGGTTAATAGCTTGGAATGCTGTTAGAGTTTGAAGAGGGAAAAACTCCAGCACTACCGAGGTGACGACAGTTTTACTATACAGCATGATCCTAAATGGGAGACCTGGCTTTCTATTGTATGAGTGAACAATTATTTTGAATGATCTTGGATGAACGTTGCCTGAAATAAATGAAGTGATTTGTATTACTCTTCTGGAACCGAGTGATAGGCCTGAATGGAACATGGATAAGTCAAATCTGAAAGGGTGACTCTGCTATGGACCTGCAGAAATCATTAGTGTCTGTAAATAGGGATCCGTGAAAGGTTTATTTTAATGATTTTGTGGATTTATTTTTCTGAGGATGTAAGTTCCCAGTATTTATTTTTTCTGCAGTGTCTGGACAATCAGAGCTCTAGAACGATTTACCTGAAGCCAATGAGAGTGTCACAATATTAAAGTGTATGCAAACCCTAACATTGAACATCTGTTCACCACTTGCCACTGACTCCCGGCAATCCTTTAAGGGGTTCGCATTACCGGGGGTCAGAGGCAGTTTTTCTGATTATATGAGCGCTGTGATTGGCTGTCAAAGCAATCGCATGATCAGAAGCCTGTCCCATCGGGTTCAGATTGTAGGCGGTGACCGTTTGGTCATTGTGGCGGGAGCATGCCAGTGAGCACACACTTGGCACAGAAGAGTGGATCTGGCTTACATATATATGCAGCAGCTCGATGTTAGGGCCCACCCTCCATGCTGTCGCATACATGCCTTAATCCAGAGGAATATGTTCAATATACAACTGAATTTTGTTGTAATTGTTCAAGTGCACAAAAATACCTGTTGATCCTGCCAGCTAGCACTGTTCCCCTTTATTGACTTTGCCCTATGTTATGGAGATAATGTGAGGGGAAGGGGTTTAGTAGTCTATATACATTTCCAATTCTAGGGTGACAACACTGCTGATGCATTCCGGGGTAAGGGGAGTTTTTCACATAATTAACCCTGTCTGTACTGTACTGGTTCATTTCGTTATCAGTTGTAAGCTAGATGAGCAGACAGTCTGTATTAACGAAGGATTAGAGCATTGAAGACCTTGTATGTTCCTTGTATGTTGACTTTGTGTGTCCTAAGTCATTCTATTGGGACAAACAGAGTTTCCTGTTATTGAAATTAAGGCCTTATTCACACTGCGTTAACTCGGGGCATACACATCCGTGTGGCATGTATGCCCATATCCAGCCGTTCCCAGGAGGGACAGGTGCTGTGTGTAATAGCCTGGTCTTCCCTATGGGAGATTGCAGCAGTACGCTGTCATATAAATTGATGGCACTCTATAAATATGTGTAATAAAAAGAAATAATAATCATTAGATATTTTCAGTCAAAGTGTATGTAAAGGCAAAATGTAATAAGTGTTAGCTCCTATAAGATATGGTGTGCACCTTTTTGTAGTTGTGTCATTGCTTGTCTCAAAGGTTTCCTTATGATCCTGCCAGTGAGGCCTTTCTAAGCACATCCTGTTAGGGTGACAACCTTTACTTGCAGTGTTGAGCAGTGTTGTCACCCTGTGATGAGCACAGCCAAGAACTACATGCTCATGTGCCAACACGCATCATGTTCAATGTGAGTTCCTGTAGTTAGAGCTACCAACTTACTTGTCAACCCTTTTCTGTGACATCCGTGCATCTTTGGCTGACAGCAGATCCAAATGCCGCACACTCGTGGCAATGGTCGGTGTCCCTGCTCTGGAAGATGTGTGCTATAGCCACTGAGATGTGCAGGGCGCTCAAGTCGCACTACAGAGCAAGAGATTACAAAGCACTTTAATGAATATAGTAATCCAGCAGTTTATTTAAATTTATAGAAGTTTATCTTAAAGGATTTAGTTCTACTATCATCTCTGCTTGTCCATGTGACATCATTGAGGGAATGGAAAGGGCAGCAATGACAGATATAAAGTAGCAGTATTATTTATTAAATGCTAATCAATCAATCAATCAAAGTGTTTAGTTCCACTATAATCCCTATTTGTCCATGTGGCATTACTAATGGAATTAAAAGGTTGGCAATGACAGACATAAAGTAGCAGTATTATTTATTATCTATTAAATACCAATAATAAATCATTTAATCAATAAATAAAGGGTTTATTTCCAGTATCATCCCTACTTATCCATGTGGCATTATTGAGGGAATGGAAAGGTCAGTTATGACAGACATAAAGTATCAGTATTATTCATTAATTATTAAATGCCAATAATTTAATCAATCAATCAGTAAATAAAAGGTTTAGTTCCACTATAATCCCTATTTGTCCATGTGGCATTATTGAGGGAATTAAAAAGTCGGCAATGACAGACATAAAGTATTAGTATTATTTATTGTCTATTAAATACCAATAATAAATCAATTAATCAATAAAGAATTTAGTTCCACTATCACTCCTACTTGTCCATGTGGAATTATTAAGGGGAATGGAAAGGTCAGCAATGGCAGACATAAAGCAGCAGTATTATGTATTATGTATTAAATACCAATAATTCATCAATCTATCAGTCAATTGAGAGTTTAGTTCCACTATCATCCTACTTGTCCATGTGGTATTATTAAGGGGAATGGAAAGGTCAGCAATGGCAGATATAAAGTAGCAGTACAAGTCTGTATAAACTAATAATAGCTTGGTAAACTGAGGTCAGGGTAAAAATATAAAAGCAGCCTAGAGTGAGCTATAAGGCGACAAGCATGAATATGTCTAGAATACGATTCCATATCTCTTAGTCAAAACAAGTTTATGAAGAGATCTCCTTGTGCTTTAGGGTTGACACCAGTGTTTATGCTGAGAGATAACTATGGTCAGATAGTTACTTCCTCGCTTACAAAGCGTTCCGATGTTTGCAGACTTGTTACACCCAACGTGCTGATCTAGCCATGATTGGAGGAAAGGTCAATATAATGTTTATTAGTAGAATGAAAAGAAAAATATTTATCTGCAGTCATATTGTCGGGTTCCTGAGCCAAGGGGAAGTAAAGACTAGGTTTAATAAGGTAAGCCATTCCCAGCACACCTGTATATCCATTTTAAAAATCAAAAGATTAAAATTAAAAAAAAGTTATTGTTATCTTTTAAATCTGAACTCCAGAAGTGGGGCTACCCCTCTGCAAGGGTTGAGTGCTCGATTAGGGCTTAAAAAAAGAATCGCCTGATCTTTGGTCCTGTGCCTCACCTCTCTCCCTTGGCATCCTCACATCTAATGGACTGCTGGAGCCTGGGGGGGGGGGAGAGTCTGGAGTGGTCAGTCTAGCAGCCAAGCTGGACATAGACTGTGGACATGCTACAACTTTGGTTTTAGACTGGGGACGTATACTGCAAACATGTTATAGGTGTGGTTGTAGACTGGGGATGAATACTGCAGACATGCCACAGGCATGGTTGTAGACTGGAGACACAGACTGAAGACATGCTACAGCTTTGGTTGAAGATTGGTGACATAGACCAGTGTTTCTCAACTGTTTTTCAGTCATGGCACCCTTTAAAAGTACAAAAAAAATCTTGAGATACCCCAGTCTAAAATGTATAAAATGCAAGAGTAACCCCTCTCACACTAGGAGCCCCCCTTCACATCGGAGTCCCCCCTCACATCACAAGCCCCCACCTTTGACATGAGAAACCCTCTTTCATATCAGAGTCCCCCATTTCACATAAGAAGCCTCCTTCACATCAGAGTCCTACTATCACATCAGGAGCCACATGACAGATGGTAGGAGGCAGAGAATCCCTGGATGGAGGCTAACTTCCATCCTTTTCTGAAATGAATCCCGCCCCCCCTGGATTAGCATCTATTGTTTCCATTTTACTGGAGGCCAGCCCGCCGCCTCCACCATGGAAAGGCATGATGCTTTGCATGATGCTAAGGCACCCCTGAGGAAGCCAGGTGGCACCCCATGGCGCCACAACACACTGGTTGATAAAGGCTGTCGTAGACTGCAGACATGCTACAGCTTTGGTTGTAGACTTGTGGTAAAGACTGCAGACATGCTACAGCTCTGGTTGTAGACTTGTGGTATAGACTGCAGACATGCTACAGCTCTGGTTGTAGACTTTTGGCATAGACTGCAGACATGCTACAGCTTTGGTTGTAGACTGGATGCATAGACTGCAGATATGCTACAGCTCTGGTTGTAGACTGGATGCATAGACTGCAGATATGCTACAGCTCTGGTTGTAGATTGGGGACATGCTGCAGCAGACTATCAGAGACTGGGAACATGTTACAAGAAACTGCTAGCAATTACGGCAGGCCCCTTTACAAGACTGTGTCCACTACAACCACATAAAAAATCATTGGCAACAAATCTGATATTTATATCAGCAAAATCCATTGTAAAAGGTTAAAGAAAATATATATGTCCCATAGGCAAAGAAAATACTGATTACTGGCTGCAGAGGCCAGAGGGCCACACAGTAAGTACCAAAGAGCCACATGTGGCCCCCGGTTGGGCACCAGGCCTGTAGTCAATCACTGCCATACAATGAAGACATAGAAAGTGTTGTAATCTGAATGTTAACATTGTAAATTCAGATCATCACTATAAAACAGCAGAGGATATGTCAAACGCTTGTGCACTGGTAAGCAGAGGTGTTCCCGCAACTGTCAATTACATTACAGCTGTCATTTTTGGGGGGAACCAAATTTCTAAAATGTGCACCTTGCTGGTTTCTGTGGACGTTTCTGTTTTTCTTCCGTTTTTTAGAGAAGAGCACCAGTCTATCCAGAAAAAGTAAACACATCCCTAAACCCCACCAATTTTCCAGTTCATTGATCCAGTCTAAGGATTGCTGGTCACAGGGGTGACACACTGCTGATTTGTTATGACCATAATTACTCCATGTGTGGTCACCTCTTTTTTTCCTCTTTCCCGCATGATAAAAGTTATCAAAATATCCTCCGCCATGTTTAATCTTTAAAGTGAAACTATGAGAAAAATTAAAAATATTAGCTGGAAACGGGCTTAAATTTCTTTGTCTCTTACTTAGTGGTGTATTTATATACAATTTGCAGAGCCATTCGCCCTGTGAAATTGCATGTACATTTGTTCTATGCAAATGGCGGCAAAAGGGATTGTTATTAGTATATTTTCTTTCTAGGACAAATGTATTATCAGGTAATTCCTGCATTGTGGCCACTAGATGGGCTATAGTTAATAAGTATTATTTTTCCTGTAATCCTGAGCTCCATCCAGTGGCCACAATGCAGTATTTTCCAGATTTTACATCCAACCTGGAAAGAATATATACTAATAACATTTGTTTTTGCCTACATTCACACAGAATGAATGCACATGTAATTTTGCAGGGTGAATGGCTCTGTGAATTGTTTATGAATACACCCCTTAAAGTACAGCTAAAACTACATCTCCGCAGGGTAACAACACTGCTGCTATACAATTTCACTGCAGAACAAACAACATGATACGGTTAAGGGAAGTGGAAAAGTGGATCAACAGGTAATAAAACAATGTCATGGAGATGGACTCCAAAAAACACAAACATCTGTGTGAACGCTGCTGGCAGACTGCATTTGTATCTCATTTTAAGTTGCTCAGAGTTATAACAGCCAAATGTATGTTAAAATTATAAGCTGTAAGAATATATTATTATTATTATTATTATTATGATTATCAAACATAGGTACCTCATATAGACTGCCATTTGTCAGTGAACGTTTAACATGAAAAGCAGTTTAAGCATTTCAAATGACTTGAAAAATACAGTTTTCCAGATTTAATTTAGAGATCCATTTGAGCTTAACTGCAGGTTAGTTATAAGTGCCATTCAGGCAGCTGTCCAAGTCTTGCTGTATGCGCTACATAAAATAAAATACAATATAAATGTGTCTCATCCACACCATAGTACTTAGTAACAGTCTGTAGTTTGGATCTCACAAAATCCCCAACCCCCCAGCTCCTGTAATTGGCTTACATCCTCTCTTACTGGACTGAGCACAGAGTCTAAGGACAAATGCAGCTTGCTCCATGGTGTACTGGCCTTCCAGTAGCTATGGAGTCCCATTGCAGCCCCATCTTTTTCTAACAACCCTTATGTTAAGTTCACCTTTTTTAATACGTTTGACTATGTAGCCAAGGGGTTAAGGGAGGTTAAAAAAAAAAAAAAACACTGGGCAGCTTTAAAAAATGTTGTGTAGCGCCCTCTAAAATGTCGCTATTCAATTTAGAGATACCTGGACTGTAACCAGTCTAGATACTGATTATACAGAGCTCTGCACTCTATAGGTGTCCCTGAATCTGCTGGATCGATTGCTCCTCCTGTTGCTGAGGAAAAGGGAGCCTTGGCATACAGTGAGGGAGGATCCATCCTCAGGTTATGACTATGCACCTGGCCCTAGCCAATCCCTGAGTAGGATGACTCAGAGGCATGGTTGAGGGCAGATGATAAAAGGTCTGGGGACATTGTGGAGAGCTCTCTCTCTCTCTTTCCCCTAGGGGCCTCGCCCTAGGAGGACTGTGTGTGATGCAGGAAACTGGCCTGGGCCTCAGCACATGGCAGGTGCTGAGGGACCTAGAGGCCTAGGATACACTGATACTTTGCTGGGCCCATACACGTGGCAGGTGATGGGTGCCTTGTTCTAAGAAGATACTACTACTAAACTGGAGTGCTCCTTGGCAGTTGCAGATGCCGAGGGCACAGAGATTCCAGATCCTGTTGCTACGGAAAAATACCTCACTGGGCCCATACACGTGGCAGGTGTTGGGTGCCTTGTTCTAAGAAGATACTCTCATTTAACTGGAGTGCTCCTTGGCAGTTGCAGATGCTGAGGGCACAGAAGTTCCAGATCCTAAAGAGGAAAATACCTGATGGAAGCTGGGTCAGAGGAGGAGTCCGCTTGTTGAGAGGTACCGCAGAGGAGCTGGTGCGAGCGTCCGTCTGGGACCCACAAGGGAGAGCCCTCACCCATTCCAGGTATCTGTTCACAGTACTACTACTATTGGTCCCTGGGACCAGATCGGAGTGATTTCGGCCTTAGCGGTTGCTAGGGGAGAAAGATGTCCTCAGAAGTATTTCCAAATGGCATCCTACAGATCCTAAACCCTCTCTCTCCTATTGATGTTGCAAATAAATACCCTAAAAAGACCCTAAGACTCGAGCCGTTCTGTCCGTGAGTGTCGGTGTGCTGTTGCTGATCAAAGGGGACTGGCAGCTGGAACCAACAGGTAGGAGAACCTATTTCAATATTCAGCGGCTCCTTCGGGGGTGAGCGCTACAGTTGCTTAGTCTAAATGTCATTGAAATGAATGAGCTCATCACTGCTGCTACATGGACAGGGCAATCCCTCAGGTGGCATCTCTTTGGGTCACATGGGGGGACCCCTTTCCAGCCAGAGTGTCCCAGGTTGCTAAGAGCTGGGCGGGGAGATGTGTAAGGGCCATACACATCTCCCTGCCCAGCTCTTAGCAACCTGGGATGCTCGGGCCAGTGTCTCCCAGCTCCTGGCAGCCAGTGACACTACTGGTTGCTAGGAGCTAAGCAGGACGCCCTGGCCGGCGTCCCATCGAGCTCCTGGCAACCAGTGAGGTCACCCCCCACCATTTCCCCCGGAACGTGCACCCCCAGCTGCACAGTGTTTGCTAACCTACTATAAGCCTTGACTGCAGAGTCAAATTTATTAAAAAAGTAAACTTAGCATTTAATGGTACCTCTGTTATGTAAAGTTCAGTATATTTCATTGAAGAACCTTTATAATGTATGTAGTTTGGAATAACTATTAACCATATTATTAGGCTGTATCTGTACTGTAAACTAGTGCTTCTGCATGTAGAGTTTGCCACAGGGACATAAAGGAATTATTTGCTCCACTTATTATTCTAAAAAGGAACAAAGTACACAATTTTCAGAATTATTTACAGAATGAGGCTTGTAAATACCTTCTGTTCTAAGAAGACACCTCTGTTCTTTACATTGGTTAAACAAAGGGCTTTTTGGTTCCTTTTGGCCCACCTTACCATTATTACCTGTCGGGTTATACTTTCTCATCTCTCTACAAGCCCTACTCCATAGAAGCCATAGTTTCCATGTACTGCACTTATAATGGACAACAAAACTGAAACAGCGATATAAAGTTTGGAATAAATGGCTCGATATTCAATCATCATATAAATCTGGATGTATAGCTGGTTAGTTCTGTGAAGGACATTTTGGTTCCTTTAGGCCCATCTCACCATACCCTGTCAGGTTACATTTTCTAGAAATAATTACTGAAACACTAATGCGATGTTTCTACAGTGTATTCATATCTAAGGGCATGCTGGTCCTGTAAAATTTCATAAAGCATTGTGACTGAGTGAGCAGAACCTCCTATTTCCCCTCATTTTTCATTTTGCACTGACCCCAGGCTTGTGGTATCATGATAGAGTTGTATCTCTCTTACCAAAGCTGCAAATATTACTATAACTCGGTTCCTTTTTCCTCGTCCCGGTATCGATATAGATGACCTCAAGAGTACTTGTAGAATAACACAGCCATAGACAACAGCATTGGAACCCAAATAGGTGATAACGTAGGATCAGGTGTATTAGGATGTGCTCAGCACTGGTTGAAAAGCTCAGATGTACTAGAGATTCTATAAAAAAAAGACCCTACAAAAACCATAGAGACAAAGATTGGAGAGAATGCTTAAACTGAGAGTCTAGATATAAGGTTGTAATTCCATCGAAACAGATCAGTATATTCTACATATGTAGTATTGATCTCTTTTTGCAATCAACATCCTATATATGGACAGACTCTAAGTTTGAGTGGGGCTCTCCTGTCTTTGTATCTACAGTACATACAACTACTTGACATTGACTAAGTTAGTTAATGAATTTCAGTTACCAGTTCTTCTATTGTTCTTGTTTTCCATTGAGTTCTAGCTAAAAATAGTTCAGAATCAAACCAGTGCAACTAAATCTCACTTCTACCACTATGTGTATGGAAAGATGAGGTTGGATTAATGATCTTTGGAGTCAAATGAAAGGAAATCTAGATTTAGAGAAAAATAGGAACTTTAAAGGAAATCAGTAGTAGATCATCCCGAGTTTGTTTTGGCCTGCAAAGTACAGATGATGGGTTCTTGACCCCCGCAGTAGAGAGAGCTTTAATCTATTCCTGGACTCCCCCACTCTGCAGACCCTGGAAGTGTGAGTCATGTTATAGGGATAGCTTTTTTTGCTGGCAGAGGGTCATTCTACGACCTGGGTTTAACAGATGCAAACCAAGCGTGCAGATAGCCAAATGCTTGGCAAAAAAATTAATTAACTTATTGCGACATATGGCTTTAATATTTATATTTTGTATTGTTTGGTGGTTAAGCTTGAAGGATTTTTGTATTTTTTCAACATGACTAACTGTATACAGCGTGGGCTCCTGTATAGGTATTGTATTGTAAATGTCTTGAGTTAATTGCAGAGGATAGAAATGCAAAGAACAATTTGCTTATGCTTGTTGTTCCATAAATGTGCATGCCCCTTGCCCACCAGCCGGTCTCATCAGAGGTTACCTACGTTATGCTCTGGCTGTACACTTTCTACTTAATTTGTTCCAGATGAACTCTCCCTCATCACCATTACTACTAACATCACTGAACCAGCACCATTGAACCAATAACTGAACCCTCTATGGAGAGGATCTGATAATCTGCAGTAGAAGAGGGTCTACCTTGATTGTTCCTTGGTAAGCCCATATGGGTTTGTTGTTTTGGGATCCTATGCACAGGCAGCATTTGTACCCATGGTCCGTTGACTAGGAGCACCAACTGGGCACTTCTATAATTGGACTGCACTGATGGTACCTCTGTATGATATAATCTGGCAATTTGATCAGGCTGACCTTTTGATAGACCAATGGCCAGTTGAAGGAGCTTGCAAGGCATGCTGACTACGATGCTGCTAATTGTGAGGCAATTGCTACAGGTAAGATACTTATAGTTAGATTTGCAACTGATACACACAAAAAAACGACTTGCTTAAGAAATCTGTATACAGGAAGACGCAATGCCAAGCATACTAAGCAATATATTCAAGTTTGCATTCACTTAAATAAATATATAATTGAATTCAATGGAGGGTTTTTTGTATCTCCTTTACTTTAAGCTTTGATGTTTGACAGTCACCATTATTTTTTAATTTCAGTATAACATTTCACCACTATTTCAAACAGAAAAATACTGGATTTATTTGACATCTTATTTCCTGAACATCTGCGCTTGTCAAGGGAGCCATGCTCCTGCAAGAAATGCATCATTGATGATAATATATAATTTTGTGATGCTACTTTTGGCAATTGAGGACAATGCAGGTCGTTCAGGAGGCATCTCCCAAAAGCTCAGTCACTTATCCTAATTTCTGTGAGTCTTCCAGAGGTTACACTAAGTCTCATGTTACACTCGCCAGCCCTGACCTCAGCTTGCATTAACCCTTTACCCTGACGTCATATATTATGCAGAAGGGAAAGTGTAAGAAGTGACCTGAGGCCAGTTAGGAGCATACCAGTATTTACTGGACGCAGTGTCATATCCAGCTCACAGTTCCCCATTGGCTGTGGGGTGCTTTGTGTACCAGTCTCCAGACAAGCCTTATCAGGGTGATACAGGACTGGATCCAAGTTCACCGAGAGTTGAGAAATGATTTCCTATTCACTGCCGAACATGTTATGAAAAGGGAATATGATACTTTAAGTGTGTCTCAAACTTTCCCTAAACCTGTCAGCAGAAAAACTGAGAGTAAAAGTAGATTTTTCAGGGGTGTATCTATACATAACAGAGTTCCATGGCAGAGCTGGTGAAGGTTTCTCTAACCCTTCACAGATTGTCATTTTATATGGACCACCGCCACCAATTTTTCATACTGTTATCTATCAAAATCTAAAGTGTAGAAAAATATGTAATGCAACTTTCAAAGCAAGTTAAAGTTGAACTCCGGGAATTACCAAAAAAAATACCCATGCAGTGGGGCCCCCCTACACTGCAGGGATTAGATGCTTATTAAGTCTATTGGTAGAGTGACATGCTGTAATGCTTACCTTATTCCTCGCTCTGGTAGGCTTTGGCGCTCACCTTTTCTCTCTAATGCTCCAGATTGTGGGCGGGCCCTTGTCGTCCTCATGTACAATGCAGCACTATTGGTCCTGCATTATATGTGATGACGTCAAAGTGTAACTGCCAGCTGCAGGGCCTTAGAGAAGAGGCTTCAGGGGACTATCACACATGTAGGAGGAAGCCTGCTGGAGCGAGGAATAAGGTACATATTCCAGCTTATTCCTCTACCCTCTAAACTTAATGACCATCTAACCTTTTTGCAGTGTGGGGGCCCCACCATAAGAGTATTTTGTTTTTACTTCTCAGAGATCATCTCAGAGATGTCCTCATTCTGATGGCCAACATCATATAACCCACTTCCTCTGAACCCAGGTCACCCTGCTGCCCCCCCCCCTCCCCCCCCCCAGCCTGTGACTGGGCAGTGAGAAGGAGAAGCAGCACAGTGATGAGCTCACCTCTTTGTCACTCTGCTCTCTCCTCCTATCAACATTGCTCTTGCCAGCACATGAACTATGTGGCTTCTTCCTTTCACAAATCAGCCCTGCTGTACAGCTACAGCAAGGCTGATACCAGGTCAGAATTAGGTACTTTAAAAAATACATTTGGTGATGTATTCATAATTACTGAGACGCATTAAATTAAAAAAAAAGAGTTCAGCTTTAACTTTTTTTGCTGTGGAAGAGGAGACGGCCTTAGAAGACCTACAGATTCATTATTTGCTGTGCGGATACAGACGGCTGTGTAGGACGTACCTGTTGTATGGGGATCTCAGTAGGAGCGCTTGGCTGCCGGTACAGCTGTCAGTAGGGGTGTGACAGCCGTACACTGGTGGGGGGACAGAATACTGCTGGTCTCCTGTAGGGAAATTATATGCAGTTAGTAAACCATCAGTGATCACTCACCATCCACATCCATTACCCCTCCTGTCTACTGCACAAATTCCACAGGCAGATCACAGCTCGGGGACTGCTCTGCTCAGCCCTGATTTATAGTCTGCCCTTCCCAATGTATAACCAGAATAAATGAGATCTCAGCATTCAGACAGCGCAGTCTGCGTCTAATCATAGGGAACTCTCCGGGCTGCTTGTGTGCAGGTGTCAGGCATTGACAGAAAACGTGATCTGTTCTATAACACTGACAATGATTTATTAAAATAGTAAAAAAAATAAGAAGAAATGTGGAAGTGTTATGCACAGCAACCAGAGAAGGTTCATATATTTGTTTTTTAATTAAACATAAATTCTTCCACGCAATCTGGACCCACACAGATAGGGCTCTTCTGTGCCCTGGATACAGTTTAAGCATTTAACGCGAAGGAGCATGTTTAGAACACATATGCCTCTTTTTCTTTTTTTTTTTCACTTTAGCATATACATATGTTAATGTTTTTGAACCAATGTGCGCATGCACTCTACGTTGGAGTGTATGTACTAACTGTATTTCTATACTTGGAAAAAACTAATAAAAATCTTATGAAACTAAAAAAACATAAATTCTGATCGGTCTCTATGAGCAGCGTCACCATTTCTGTTCTGTTTTGTATTGTCCAATTGCACAAAATCGCAAAATCATACACATTGAGAGTAAAATGTAAAAGACACCAATGCTGAGAGACAATTAAATGGGTATTTTTACAGAGCAGTGAAAGTGACATTCACTAAACATTCATTGCAGGTGAATCAATCACTGAAAGTTAAAGGAGAACTATGAGGTGAGTGAAAATCACTCAGCCTCATAGTTCGAGCCGACGTGTGACAATGAAACTCTCACACGTCGGCTCAATAGATAGGGAAGTGAGCGAACGCATACCATCGCTCGCTCACTTCCCGATCATCTCCCTGCAGAGAGTGGTGACTGTCACTCACGGCTCCCCGCAGGGATTCCCCCCTCCATTCTCCGATCCTGCAGTGCTGACTGGACGAACGGACAGGGGAGGGGGTGGGCACAGCTGGCTCTGCTTCTAGATAGGCAGAGCCAGCTGTCACTCACGCAGCTGGGTGGATCTCGACAGTAATGTCGGGATCCGTCCCGGCTGTGGCGGTCTCAGTATACCGCGAGCTGTAGCTCGCGATATACTGAGCTTTGGGTCACGAGAGGAGGTTAGTATATCCTCCCGTGACCCTTAAGAGAACTATGGGGGAAAACATTTACCCCATAGTTCTCTTTTTAAGCTGAACTCTCAGACTTTCAAAACATCTACCCTGCAGTGAACCCCCTACACCTCGGCCTCAACACCACCCATACACACACACACACACACACACACACACACACACACCACACACACCACCACTGTATATCTATATATGTATATATAGATATACAGTATAAATATATACAGTATATACTGTATATATACATATTTGTCACACCTTCATGCTACTGCCAAATAAACTAAACTAAACTCTTCATCACCAGAAGGAACTGGTATGGTGACCCCCTTCTACCCTTCTCCTTCGAGGCTCTGTTTACTCCTACCCTGTTTCCCTGAAAATAAGACCTACCCCAAAAATAAGACCTAGTACTATTTTTTGGAATTGCTAAAATATAAGACCTACCCCGAAAATAAGACCTAGTTGTGACCATTGCCAGGGCTGGTGGTGGCATAAGGGGGAACCTGAAGGGAGAGAATCAGCTGTGCCAATGAAGCCAGCACTAGAGGAAGCGAAGCAGCACCGGAGTTAGCAGAGCCGCATAAGCTGATGCTTCCTCTATAGCGCCGACTCCAGTCACAGGCGGAGTAATACCAAATGCACTCCGCCTTTGGAGGAATCGATATTGAAAGTGTGCTTCGCTTTTTCTGGTTACCAAATTGCTCTTGGAAAGGTACGGCACCCCTGATTGCCCTGATCACCCTATTATTAACTTTGCCATTTTGGATTATTTAATTTGGATTTGCATTAACTTTGGATTGTTATACATTAAAAAAATAAATAAGACCTACCCCGAAAATAAGACCTAGTGTGTTTTTTTTGAGCCAAAAAAAATATAAGACAGTGTCTTATTTTCGGGGAAACACGGTATATTACAGGTACTGTCTATCATTTCAGAAGTAACATTAGCCTGACTTGGCAGCATTTTCATTGGACATCAATGGAGAATGACATATTTGCATAACTTACCGAGAGAGGATTGCTGGGTGATGGGATCTTCATGTTTGAAGGAGTGGTTAGGGAACTGTGCCGTATGGTGAGACGGGGTATGTCCATAACTCGGAGTTCCATCAAATGCCACTGCGCTGTAACCTTTCAAAAACAAGAGCGTAACTTTGTTATTAAGGAGCTGAAAGTGCTGGTGTATCTTCTTTATTGAAATATCATACTTCTTACCTCCCTCATACCTTTTTACCCTTCAATATTATATCAGTCATGGCTACAGGTCTATTCAAGTGTTCCAGCTAAATGTTGGGTAGAGTTGGGAAGGGTCAGAATCAGAACCCTTGTCAGGTTCTTGCCTGGGAATCCATTAGAAAGATTTACTCTCACATCCTGCCCCACTCACAAGAGTTTCACCAGACAGGAAGTGAGGGGAAATCTGCTACAAGTATACAGACTGCAATAAAAATCTGAGAGAGGTTATAGCTTTACCGTACTCTACTAAAATGTGCAACTTTAAGGAGGTGGGGGCGTCCTCCTGACAGGCCTGCACCCAATTTGATATCTTCTGCCCCCATGTGCTCCAAGATGGAGACTCTCATAGTTTAGAGTTAGGACCGCACTATAAGAGGTGCCTTGGCGCGGCAGTGCGGCTTACACATCCTTTGCAGAAGACGTGTATCCAAACCTCTGTCATTGTCCTTATTGGTGAGACAAGTTGTTTTACATACTGGTTTGTGAGTGTGCCATGATGCCTTTCTACAATTTTATTTTCTTTCTGTGTCGCCATTGTAAATTTATGCTCACACCCTATCTGGTGAAACCATTGCCAACAGCAAAAGGACAGAGGGGAATCTTTCTAATGGATTCCTGGATAGCAATAAAATCCAACAGGGAGTCTAATCCTTCTCCACTTTATTCAAAACCAAAAAGAAAACACATTTTGGCTAAACAAACTCATTAACGTGCAACTGAATCCAAAACTTTTTGTTAGTTTTGGATAGAGTAGGGTGGAATTAGAACATCTGTCAGGCTTTCATTGCTGTCTGTGTACCCATTACAGAGATTGACCCTCTCTGTTTGTCCTGGTGACTGTTAACACTGAAAGTGAAAAAAAAAAATTCACCAGAACAGGAATAGATGGGAAATCTTCCAATGGGAACTTTAGTTCTGGTGACCCTGTTGACCACCAGGGATTTCCCTCACTTTGAAGGAATTTCCTTTCAGTTCCTGTTGTAGCTATCCGAATAGGACACCGTAGGCAAAAAAAAGCTGACAGGAGTTATAACTCTCTCTTACTCTATCCAAAAATTAAGATATCAAGTTTTTGGTTCAGTTCTAGATTAACTCCAGAATTGGTTTACTAATAACATAGAAAATGTTCTCTTAGCTTAGTAATGCCTTGTGATCATCCAATAACATGCAAGCAACTCTACCCCTTGCTACATCCCCAGCATGATTTCAAAACCTCCCAGACAACAGTCGCCTCCTCCACAAAGGAGCTTACAGTCTCATTTCCCATCCACAGTCATACAGGGTTATTCACAAAAGGGTGAAGGGTTTGGAGGAGGCAGGAGAAGTGAACAATTGAACGGCGCCGGGCGGTTAGTTTTTTTCTACATTTAGCCCTGCTTTGGGCAAGCAGGGCTAAATGTACAGCGGGGAAGCTGCCGCTTGATTTGTACAAGTGATCCCGGCGATGTCGCTGAGATCACTTGTAAGCAGCCTGCAGGTCTGAGGTTCTCCATTGGAAAGGGGGGGGGGGTTGGCGGGTTGTGGGGTGCATTGAGGAACCTGGCCTTGGGGCAGCAGAGAGAGTAAATCCAGCCCTGCCCATAACCCAAAAAGTTTTATGTTTTTTGGATGGAATAGAAGAAACAATTGCACCTAGAAGAATCCATGTAAACAAAGGGAGATAACTATGTCCGTCCATCTCCCACCTTGACCTGTCCGTCTATCTCCCACCTTGACTGCCTTTAGGCGTTCCCTAAAGACTCATCTCTTCAGGGAAGCCTATCCCACCTCAACCTAACCACTGAACCTTCACATTCTCACATAATTCATTCCCACAGCTACCTCATGTATCATTTCCCCCTCCTCTTTTAGATTGTAAGCCCTCAGGGGCAGGGCCCTCCTTGCCATCTTGTCTTGAATTGTATTGTAACTGTAATGTCTTCCTTATATTGTAAAGCACTGCGCAAACTGTTGGCGCTATATAAATACTATGTAATAATAATAATAATAACTATGCACATGAAGTCCAGACTGTACCCCCAAAACAGCAGAGCAAGCCAGAAGTGCTCATAATTGTCTAGAAAAAAGTTTTCAACAGAAAAACATAGTAGAAAGGAATATTTGTTCTATACACATAATCACTGGCCTGCAAAAAAGCATGCACACATGCTTGTTACAAATCACCGACAGAGAATGCACCTTCAAAAACAAGTCAGTAATGAATAGCTCATGTGGTCCATAGAAAAAACTTGCCACACACCATTCTCTTCTCTGTTGATCAGTTACTTGGAGCAAAGCCGTAAAGTAGCTTTGCAGCTACTACCTCTTGGCTTGTTTGCTTATTTTTCAAGGGCACGCAGCTTGGCCTGGGAAAGCGATTTGGGTTGGTTTACTGAAGGAGTAGAAACTGCAAACTTAGCAAATTGAAGATTTTCTCATAAGGTGAACCAATGCACACTTTAATACCTAGTCATGTACAAAAGTAATAATATTGTTTTTTAAAAGACAGGACTTTGGCTTGCACAGGATTGGATGATCGAAGTTAACATTGATGTTAAGGCCTCATTATTATTATACAGGATTTATATAGCGCCAACAGTTTGCACAGCGCTTTACAATATAAGGAAGACATTACAATAACCATACAATTCAAGACAAGATGGTAAGGAGGGCCCTGCCCCTGAGGGCTTACAATCTAAAAGGGAAGAGCAAGTGATACATAAGGAGGTAGCTTCGTGGGGATGAATTGCTTTAGGCCGAATCCTGCAGCAAGAATGGCAGGTGATTCCAGGTAGCGGCCGCTCAACCTGCACTAAGTGATGACAGGCTGACAATGGCTGCAGCTGTCCACCGGTGTTCGGATATAATCGCACAGGGAGCAATTACATGCAGTCCCACCAGTGATTCTTGCTGCAGGAATTCACAATAACCTGCTTGAAACCTACTATGAATGAAGCCGTACAGTCTCTACTCCTGCAATAAATCATACCCCACTGAAGATCAGTTATTAGCAATAAAGAAAATCCACTATAAGGGCTCATTCACAGTGGGTTTGCGTTAAGGTGATCATAATGTGCACTCAGATGCTGGAATGCATTTTAAAACACCTCCCAGGGCTTGCTTTTTACAAATTTTACAAACTTTTTTAAACTTGACACTTCATTTAACTACATGCAATGCATTATAGTGCATTAGAACGTGCTGTTTAAAAGATGCAAGAAATGCCCTACTTTTTTTCCAGAATTGAAGCAATAGGATACAAGGCACATTACCTTGTCTATGCATTAGGACTACCATATACGGGGCAATTCTGTCCAATGCAGCCCAACTGAGCTGATACAAATAGGCCATTATGTGTTGTGATTGAAGATGAACACAGGCTTAGAACTAACCCAAACTGAACGTGGGCTCCTCTGAAGATGGAAGTGCCACTCACCCACTCAGCTGCACATGAACAATGGGTTCGGATGCTTGTGCTGACATCAATGTCTTTTTATGACCACATGGACATATTGGGTCAATGCCATCGACCAAATATAGCCATACAGGTATATAAGGTCAATTAAATTACTGCATTCCGCCCCTTTGCCTATGTGCAGCTGTGGGTCGGGTATTCCCCAGCAGCAGCTAATTGGGTGGTAGCAGAAGGCATATGCCCATACCTGTGGGTCAAAAAATGGATTTAGCAGGAGTCATGGAAAGAGAATTTTATGCATGCATGTTTACACATCTAAACGCAGGCATTTTAGCGATAATTTATACTAGACCTTCCTGGCCAGTAACATGAGTATATGATCAGTAAATTTCTTACGGTCATTATGTATGTAGCTTAAAAGTATCTGAAAATAGAGATATCTCCTTGCTGGATATTTGACACAAACACAGCGGGCATAAAAAAAATGATTCCTAGAGGGTTATGTACAAAAGGCCATATGCTCCGTTCTGGTGCAGAATCCATGCGCTCAATCAACTCAATCTTACTGTAAGGAAAAATGTCTGCAATTTATATTGTAACTTGATTGGTGGCCATCTTCATACCAGCCCTGCTGGACTGGAATGGTATATGAGCATTAGGAGTGACGGATAAAAACCAAAGTTTATGTAATAATCTACTTTTTTGTAATTTTTACATTTTCCAATAATCCTCATATAAGATGAGCCCGGGATATCCACTACAGTTATTATATATTAAATCTAAAGGGCCTTATGTGATAAAACAAAGAGCAATATGTAAAAAAAAAAAAAACTCTTCCATTTCATATCTGACTCCAAACTGATTGCTAAGAGGTTGCAAAAAGGATTTTTTTTCATTTTCAGACATAAAATTATACTGGGGTAATTGACTATAAATGAGAAAAAAATGATAAGGAGAAGCTGTGCTCACTTCAGTCAACCAATCAATTCACTACAAATACATTTGTTTTTTTTAAATTTTCCTCACACTTGACTGGGTATTCAAAGTAAACACACGTTTAGTTTATTTACTAACATTCACTTTGCGAGGTAAACATTTACTTTGAGTGAACAGCCTCTGGTCTAGTTCTTTCCTAAATCAACCCCAATGTGAATAAGATAGAACTCTGGAACATTTATAATAGTGGGAAATATCAATGTATTTATTTATGTATTTATTTATTTATTACAGGTATTTATATAGTGCTGACAATTTACGCAGCGCTTTATGTAGTTGCACTTTCACATCAGTCCCTGCTATCAAGGAGCTTACAATCTAAGGTCCCTATCTAACATGCATACATAGAGGCGCAATAACATGAATATGTTGGCAAGAATGTCTCCTCTCCCATTAAAGGAAATGTACTGTGATACATTTGTAGGCTGCTATGAGATCTTCTTCTGAAAATGCTGGTTATCTGGTTGTCATGCTGAGCCAATGACTACTATTCTTTATAGTATATGTACAGACAAAACTTTTTTCAGTTTTGGATAGAGTAGAGGGTTAGAACTTCTGACAGGTTTTTCATGCTGTGTGTGTGTGTACAATTGGGGAAATTTTCCTTCACTTCCTGCCCCGGAGATGCAACAGGAAGGTAAAGGAAATATCCCAAAGTGAGGGGACAGTTGTCCCTGGAACAGATGTGCCCAGCGGAAGATTTCCCTTTACCTCTTGTCCCCCTATATTTTTTTTTATGGTGAGAATTGTCATATAGAAGGGTGAATCTCCCCAATGGTGCCACAGACAACAATAGAAACTTGTCAGGGTGCCTCATCCAAAACCAAAAAAGGATATACTTTAAGCCAGTGACCCGTAACACATATGCAGTCTAGTGTCAGTTGCTGCATACTTTTTCCAGGTCAGTGATCTGGTAAGCCAGAGACAGCCAAGCCAGTAGAATTATACATGGAGGTCAGCAATGGCAACCTACATATTTCTCTCTTTTAACTTGTATTATATTTGGTTTAACAGTTGTTACCACTAATGTGAGCTGACCAGGTCAGATCTGTGAAGGCCAGTAACCCTCCAAGGAGGATCCGTTTTTTGTCATGAACTATTGTGTCCTCTATATCTGCAGTTTGTTTAGTGCATTGTTATCACTGGATTACTGCGCTGCTTATATCAAAACTTTTTATGCAAGGTAAATATTCCCTGCAAATTAATTGCATTAAAATGCCCTTTTTATAAATATGTTCCATTAAAAAAAAACATATATACCTTAAAACAAGAAACCAGACACTAAACTACAAAACTACTCTGAGAATATCAAACATTTGTTTAAATATTTTATTTAACACCATAAAACAAATTAAACTAAATTTACTGCAAGATTGTCATTTGCACTATTATTACTGTTGTTGGTAATATTTTTTAATATTAATTTTGATCAATTATAAATCAATTTAGTTTCCCTTTTATTTCTGTTAAATGATTAAATCCTGGCAGCAAATGCTCCAAGTGAATAGCAGAGATGCTTTAACTGTATTCAAAAATTAGTATATTGTATCTGTTTATATGTAATTAAGGCCAAAGCTATTCAAATGTTGAACAGCTTGGGTCTTGTTTTGCTTTGCTTTTCTTTTTTAAAGCAAAGCAGTTAAAAATAGCAGCACCCCACTGCATGGAAAATTACTTGTCAGAAAATAAACTTTCAATATGTATTCCAAACAAATGGTGTCAGCCCTTTCTGCAGCCCCGGACCATCCATCAAGCTGCGGGGAGACACTTTCATTAATTAGCACAGCCAGTAAGGAGAAAATATCCAGGACAAATTACAACAAAGAAGACTTCTCTGCACTCTTTGTCACAAGTATCAGGTCCTGCACTGTACAGCCTGGGCTGGAAAAGGGACTATCATAATGGGGGTCCCTGGTGTTCTGAACGCACATGTATATACAAGATCTCTCCCAGGTCCCCAAATGACATTGTAAGACTTAGAAACATAAACATAAAAAGTCAGTTTGCTTATAAGGTGTAAGACTGTCTATGCAATGTATCATGGTGACTTCAGCACGTGTCTACCATATGTATGTCAGATTCTATCATACCAGCACACAGATAGGTAGACACAGCCATTTACAAGATCGCACAAATAAAATACATCCATTTTTAAGTACACACCATATGCAAACACTCTTTAAAATGATAACAGACATATTGCAGACTCACAAAAAGTAATATAAATCATACAACCAATATAGATAGATAGACAGATAATAGATAGATAGATAGATAGATAGATAGATAGATAGATAGATAGATAGATAGATAGATAGATAGATAGGCATACATACATACATACATACATAAATACATAGACAGATAGATCATAAATAGATAGGAGGATAGAAAGAAAGAAAGAAAGAAAGAAAGAAAGAAAGAAAGAAAGAAAGAAAGAAAGAAAGAAAGAAAGAAAGAAAATAGATAGAAGATAGAATAGTGAATATAATTTAAAGATAGATAGATAGATAGATAGATAGATAGATAGGCATACATACATACATACATACATAAATACATAGACAGATAGATCATAAATAGATAGGAGGATAGAAAGAAAGAAAGAAAGAAAGAAAGAAAGAAAGAAAGAAAGAAAGAAAGAAAGAAAGAAAGAAAGAAAGAAAATAGATAAGAAAGAAAGAAAGAAAGAAAGAAAGATTGGTAATATTTTTTAATATTAATTTTGATCAATTATAAATCAATTTAGTTTCCCTTTTATTTCTGTTAAATGATTAAATCCTGGCAGCAAATGCTCCAAGTGAATAGCAGAGATGCTTTAACTGTATTCAAAAATTAGTATATTGTATCTGTTTATATGTAATTAAGGCCAAAGCTATTCAAATGTTGAACAGCTTGGGTCTTGTTTTGCTTTGCTTTTCTTTTTTAAAGCAAAGCAGTTAAAAATAGCAGCACCCCACTGCATGGAAAATTACTTGTCAGAAAATAAACTTTCAATATGTATTCCAAACAAATGGTGTCAGCCCTTTCTGCAGCCCCGGACCATCCATCAAGCTGCGGGGAGACACTTTCATTAATTAGCACAGCCAGTAAGGAGAAAATATCCAGGACAAATTACAACAAAGAAGACTTCTCTGCACTCTTTGTCACAAGTATCAGGTCCTGCACTGTACAGCCTGGGCTGGAAAAGGGACTATCATAATGGGGGTCCCTGGTGTTCTGAACGCACATGTATATACAAGATCTCTCCCAGGTCCCCAAATGACATTGTAAGACTTAGAAACATAAACATAAAAAGTCAGTTTGCTTATAAGGTGTAAGACTGTCTATGCAATGTATCATGGTGACTTCAGCACGTGTCTACCATATGTATGTCAGATTCTATCATACCAGCACACAGATAGGTAGACACAGCCATTTACAAGATCGCACAAATAAAATACATCCATTTTTAAGTACACACCATATGCAAACACTCTTTAAAATGATAACAGACATATTGCAGACTCACAAAAAGTAATATAAATCATACAACCAATATAGATAGATAGACAGATAATAGATAGATAGATAGATAGATAGATAGATAGATAGATAGATAGATAGATAGATAGATAGGCATACATACATACATACATACATAAATACATAGACAGATAGATCATAAATAGATAGGAGGATAGAAAGAAAGAAAGAAAGAAAGAAAGAAAGAAAGAAAGAAAGAAAGAAAGAAAGAAAGAAAGAAAGAAAGAAAATAGATAGAAGATAGAATAGTGAATATAATTTAATTGGGTGTTCAAAGTGAACAGGAATTTGCTTTTCACATGATTGAATCATTGAAGTGTATACTAATTTATATTTTATTAAAGATTCTTATAGTAAATAAATATATTTAAAGAATAATGCAATGATACATCAATCAGTACTTTGTGCACCCCGTTTTTGTACATGACTCCCCTGCAGAAGATATACGGGAAGGTCTTTGTTAGTGTCCACGATAGGCTTTCTTTATCCTTCATACATTTTGTCCAGATGATGCTTCTCATGTGCGACCTTGACAAGCTCATCCTCGGAGCAGAGCCATGCCTTGGCTGCGGTTCCAGGTCCCGCTAGACCCAAAGCTTTAGGAAACCGATAAGACTCGCAGCATTGAAGGGATCTTTTCATAGAAAGTTCTCTTTAATTAGCTTCTTATCGCCGCCTGGGCTGATTAGGACGTGTTGAAAAACATGAATGGCCCACAGCTGTCTGTACACAGGGGTGGCTGCCCCCATGACAAGGCAATAACTGGGCACACGTCTAATGGAGACTTTTCCATTACTTGGCACATGGGGAATATTATACCAGCAAGGTAACGCTTTTCCCACGATGCCCAAAGAGAATAATGAAAGGTTTAACCTTGACTCAGTCCAGCCTCAGTGTGGACGAATTTGTGGGCTCCGACTCCCAGATATTTGTAAAATGAGATTATTATTGTCACGAGATACCGTGCTACACCAATTCCATTGATTGCACTGGGGTTTTCATTATGCGATGCTGCCAAGATTTCTACTACAGGCTGAGAATTAAATATTTAGGAATTAGTAAAAAAAAAAGTTGGCATAATTTAGGTTTCATGTTTTGAAACCTAAATTATGGCAGATTTTTAATATGAAACAAATATATGGTACCTAATTAATATATCTATATATAGATCTATATATAGATATCTGCATATCTGCAGCAATCATTGAAAACGTATTAAGGCTGATTTACAAAAGTAGTTGAGGATCTTCACACAATAAATTGTGTAAATAATTACTTTATTAGTCCACCCACGTGAAATGAAAATTCATGTTTTCTTATTTCATCTGTACCTGATTGGATAATTGAAGTGAATATTCATACAATTAATTGTGTGAATATTCCCAATTCCTTTATTAAAATAGCCCAATAATAGATAGATAGATAGATAGATAGATAGATAGATAGATAGATAGATAGATAGATAGATAATCGTGCATGCCAATAGTAGATTGTACACTATACTAGAAAGTTGTTAAATATAATAAAAAGCTCTATATATTGTATAAATACTGCATTTTTCGATATTTAATTTTATAATTATTTAGATAGGACTATTTATTGTATCCTATTTTTTATACTATCACACATATTTTATATATCATATTATACTATAAAAAAATATACTACCATACTGATATTCAACTATATTTAACCCCAGTCATCTATATTGTAAAATACAGTTAGCATGATACAGAAGCAAAATACATAATACAGAAGCAAACTATTTTATTATTATATTTGTATTATATTTAATAAATGTCTATTCCTCTGTTTACAATGTTACTTTTGCTCTCTTTTTATTTTATTTTTTACAATAACTGCACGATAATGGCAATTCTTTTGACAATAAAAAAGCCACTAGCAACTATAATAAATTTGACCACATATGTTTATTTTTTTAACAAGCTGCATTTCTGCTGTTGCAGCGTTTAACAGGACATATTTTTTAAGTTGGCGAATTTAATTGTTTTTCAAGATTAGATATTAATGGGCTGTTTTAAATGCCTTTATAAAGAAAAATAATCTTATTTTTTTAGCATACTTTAATACTGCAGTTAATGCCTTAAAATTATCTAAGGGAACCAGGATTTTTTAATGCCCCATTATTACAGCTAGTCTTGTACAAACGATGGTAAAATACTCAGCAACATGTACACTACCTGCATCTACTGTATCTGGGTAAACAGATAGATAGCATGTTTCACATAAGAAAGTTACAGTACTACACATTGGATTACATTTTATTAAGGATTGGAATTACAGCTAAAAGTAACCTAAAAACAGTAATCTTGTATCAAAATACTAACCTAGAATAGAGTTTATTTACTAAGATGTAGAGGCCGTTCAAAGCTTAGCAATGTGAATGTTGGCATATAAGTTGAACCTGGATTTCTCTTAAATACCCATTAATGTGTGAGGGAAACTTAAAAAGGATGATTTTACCCGGCAGATGATTGAAATATTACAGTGAACACAGCTTCACCTTATGTACTAAGGTCAGTGAAAATACACATTTTCATGAATTCCTTAACGTTATGGAGGCTGTCCATTTAGCAAAATGGATGTTCATTTGCAAAGTGAATGTGATAGTAAATAAGGCGAACTTGTGTTCACTTTGAACACCCAAAACAAATTAGAGGAGAATTAAAAAAAAAAAAAAAAAAAACAACAGAACAGAAAACAACATAGCTGGACCTTATTTACAAAGTTTAGTGCACGTTTACTTTGCTAAGTAAACAGTCTCTCCTTTGTAATTCAACCCGAATAGGAGGCAGTATGTACATCTCAATGTGTATCATATTATACAAAATAAGTCCATGCTTATGCTTGTCCAATGCTGAAAGGCTTGTAGTAACCCCTAGCAGCCTGATCCCAGTTCAATGAAGAGAGACCAGTATGAGATCATTCTGAACTGGTTGCTCCATGCTACTGTTCATACTGTCCTAATGAATAGGCTGCTAACATATTCTTGTGTCAGGTTTTAGTAAGACAGCAGCCCCAACAAACCCCATTAGTTAGTACACCAGTATGTGCGATCACACTGTATATGTGTGTATTGGGATTATGTAGGAGGTCTCCAGCCAGCAGTAATCCCCTTTCTTATAATTCATCATGCTGCCCTCTTTACAACCCCCACCTCCCCTCATGTGCACTGTATTACTGTTTCCTCTTGAACTTGAACTTAAAGGGGCATTATAACCCCCAAAAAACTATTTGTCTATCATCCACATATTTTTTATCATCTATCTACAAAAAATATATATATACGAGAGAGAGAGAGAGAGAGAGAGAGAGAGAGAGAGAGAGAGAGAGATTTCGTGTAGGGGTAGAAAATGTTCACTTAGCAAGGTGTTCAATCTGTGGACCCAAAACTGTAAAGGTAAAAATGGCTCTACTTGAATATAAGATTTAAGTGGACACAACATCTCTACATTCACTAAGATATATAAACATTCTCTAGTGAATCAGCCTCATTAGCAACTCGCATTAAAGATAAACAAATCATTACAATCTGATTGTACACATGGGGGGAATTTATCAAAACTGGAGCAGACAAAAGTGTGGAGCAGCTTTGCATTGCAACCAATCAGCATCCACCTTTCATTTTCAAAGCTTAACTGAAGAAACTGAAGAGAGAAGCTGATTGAGCTATGTAGTACAAGGTCTTCTATCTTAGCAATCCATTCAATGTATAACTAGTCATGTTACTTACAAATCTTAAGGAGCCTGTACAATCAGATTGTACGGTGCATGGACAGGTTTACAGTCACAGTTGGGTATGTAAAGCCCTCTCCGCTGACATGTAAATATAATTGCTGTGCAGCCTGTTGCTCTGTTGGCAGTCTTTGGAGGCAACTACATAACATCAGTGGGACTGTCTGTGCAGTTCCTGGACAAGCTCTTTACAATGTAGATATCATCTTGTTTAGTTTTAAATATTATCTGTTTTTATTTTTCTCAAACATTTGCATATTAAAAGTGAATAATATAAATGTTGTTTAAACCATAATATATAAACCAGTTAATAAAGATTATGTGAGAGCTCATGGTCCTTAATTCTGCATACAAGTTAGCTGACCCAAGCACCAGCAGACATACCCTCCATACAGAAGACATATGACTGCACCAGCAAGCAAAATCAGGAAACATACATTAACACGTTTCATACATATCACTGAAACATCTCTACACACAGTCATTGAGTTACTGCCTATTATCAGTCCTTACTCTGTTTTATAAACTAAACCAGCTTCCAAATGTTTACAGGGTTATTCACAAAAGGGTGAAGAGTTTGGAGAAGGCAGAAGTGAACAATCTAGTACAAAATAGCTGATTTGGAGAAATTCTCCAATTCAGATCACTTTCCAATTCAGCTATGTTGTCCTAGATTGTTCACTTCTCCTGCCTTCTCCAACCTCTTCACCCTTTTGTGAATAACCTAAAAGATATATACACAAATTAACCATTCCAGTAGTTGCAATCAAAATTTAAATATCAATGATTAAGGCACAAAACAACTTTTTTTCTGTGCTTATTAGTAATTTCTTGTTTAAATGACAGTTAGTGTAGCATATTAGTCAATGCAAAAAAAAACCTGTAAGTAATAGTATATTGTTATGTTCACAGGTAAAAGGTGTACTAACTATTGTTAAGATTAGCTATTGAGAACTGCCTGTGGTTTGTGATATTACAGAAACAACAATTTGCTTGACACTAACTCTTAGACTAAGAAACTACCTGTGTGTTTTGTAATAGCACAGTAACAGCAATTAACTTGACATTAATTTTTGTAATAGCAAAATGTTTTTATATGTTTACATCATACTGTGTGTGTGTTCAATAACAGTAACAATTAGTATATTGTAATGTTCACAGAACAAAAAAGTATGGTGACTATTGATAAGATTCTATTTTAAGAATTGCCTATGTGTTTTGTAACATTGCAATGACAACAATTACCAACAACTAAAATGTCAAAATGTTTATATATGTATATATTATAGTGTGTGACTCCCACACAGCCTCTCTGGGTGTATTGTATGGGATTTGGTGATTGCCTCTACCTTGGTTCCTGATGCCCTGCTGGTTCTCCAGGCAGTTGGACAGGTAGGGGGTATTGGGGAACATCCGAGGCTGCCCCGTGGTGGTTTGGCTGGGGGGTGGCGCCCCGAAGGCTCCGTACCTGCATGCCCCCGCCGTTCCGGTGAACTGTCCAGAGAAGTGTACGGTGAAGGCGCTCAGGCATTGCTCCTCATGCAGGTCCGGGTTCCAGGTAGGCTCCTGCTTGATGAACGAGTGAGGGGCGAGGGAGGTGTACGGGTTCCCCGGGGGAAAGTCCAGCACCGGGGCCCACTGGGCGCTGCTGTTCACCGGCACGCTGCAGCTGCTGTTCCCGGCCAGAGAGGAGACTGGAGGTAGGAGGGTGTTCATGTCCCGCACATCGGACCCCATCTGACCCTTCACTTGGCAGATCCGCTAAGACTGGGTCCCGGTTCTTGGCTCAGCAAATGTCCCGACAAAGGTGACTACTCAGAGCTGACAAAAGTCCCAACTGTTGTCCCGATAGAAGTGTGCGGTGTGGGAGCTGCCGGAGCTTGTGTCTCCTACTGGTCCCTAATGTTCTAATAGGGGATAGTAATGGAGGAGGAGTCTGTGCCTGGATCCCATTCATACACTGCACCCTTATCCACAGCCACAGCACTCTACACTGCTAAACCCGCCCCCCCGCGGGGGGGGGGGGGGGGGGGGGGGGTGCATCTCTCCCACTTATTAAAATTCTGCCAGTGACGCACTAGCCTCATATAAGCAACAAAAATAACATTGCTGGGCTGTGTATAAGTTCAAGGATGCTGCAGAAATTAATTGGATCCAGTAAGTATCGCCATCCTCATTGACTTCTCCCCTCCTTCTAGATCCTCATACAACTGACTGTTCAATATCAAATCTTTCAAATGCATTGCCTGTGAATGTGGGTTAGCATTATGGAATGCTTAGGTGATTGTGTGCTCTGTGGATAGAAAGTTATTCTGATGATATTGGTTATGTTATGTTGTCTGTACTGGTACTGTACTATCAGGGGTAGAGAGAGGCTGGTGGGTAGATGCAGTGATAGATGTGTATGTGGAGTTCCTGGATGTGAATCTGTAAGGATATGGTAAGTAGATAGATAGAGAGATAGATAGATAGATAGATAGATAGATAGATAGATAGATAGATAGGTAGATAGATAGATAGATAGATAGATAGATAGATAGATAGATAGATAGATAGATGGATAGATAGACACATATATATGTGGAGATATTGGCAGGTGGATAGCTACAGTAAAACATAACATGGACTTATGTGGTACTTCTAGTAATGGATCTGTTAGGTCAAAGATATGTGACTGGTATTTTTTGTAGCTAAGCATATCTCTATTTATTATATATATATATACAGACAATGAGACTAATATATACACACATCTGTTACTATATCCTAACATTAATCTGTACTATATAATTGTAAGTTGCATTGGGACTGATTCACTGAAAGAGAATAGACTGTTTGCAAAGCGAATGCTCACTACAATCATGTGCAAGTAAAACAATATTTTTTTTTATTTTTCCCCTGCACATGGGTATTTTATTTGAATAGGACATTGCCTTTTTCACTAGGAACTTTCGCTTCCTTAATTGAACATCCTCCACTCCTTTAGTAAATCCGTCCCAATGCACAGACCTAGCTAGTAGCAGTGACAGCAGTGTTAATTGAAATGCCATGACAGGATCCATGTAGGTCAGATGTATGGGACTGCTGATCGTTTCTGCATGCCCAATCCTAGATGCTCCCAAGAGATAGCGGACTGTCACCAGTTCCAGGAGAGCTATCTATTACCTAGAGTGGCAAGCCCTTAAATTCACATTAAACGATAATGAACTTTCACCTCCTCCCTATCACTTCAGGGTGACTTGTTATTTCTCTTAAACACTTTCACACGGTCCTGAAAAGTGAGACAAAGTTCTGATGGGTCAGTTTGTTTAAGTAGATGGTCTCTGTGATTTGCACCCGTGTGATCTGGGTGGAATAACCAAATCAGTGTACAGCACAGCAGGATAACACAAGGTAATCAGAGATCACATCTTCTGCGCCTTGGACTGTATGTGGATAGGGTTACCTTGGAAAAAATATATGCAATTAAATCAATTATCATATCTATCTATCTATCTATCTATCTATCTATCTATCTATCTATCTATCTATCTATCTATCGATATATATATATATATATA
>NW_017306298.1:1923892-1924822 GCF_000935625.1 Nanorana parkeri
TATATATATATATATATATTTATTATGATTATGAAATAAATATATATATATAGTTGTTTGTTTTTTTTTTGCAGTGTTTTTTGCAAAGCATTTAACGCTACAAATACAATATCTGCATCACTACATCAATATACAGAATATGTTTTTGGTAAAATCTAAGACAGAAATTAAATATTAAAATGAACTCTCTGTCAATTATAATTATGTTTCTAAACCCTATTTTTCACTCATTGATAAATTAAACGCATTCTAATAGCAGTGTAAGGCAGCGAAGAAACGAATTTTAGTTTTAAGCAAATAAAAATGTGTGTTATTTATTTCCGGACACTCATAAAGAATATAGAACTTGTTCTATATCACGTCTTCGTGGAGTTAAGGATAAATACAAGTGTAACAGAATATATTAGATTATGTAAATAGATATATTGTAGACAGATAGATTATACTCTATTCACAACTTTCTAATATACTCTATTCATAACTTTCAACCACGGTATAACAAAAACATTTGTGGCTAGCTAAAATACATTGAAAAGTGAAAAAGTATTTTTTTTTTCTAATTATTATTTAACTTAGACATAAATACATGCATAACACAGGCATTTGGGTTTATATAAGAAACATATAGGGATCCCAGCCCTACTATTCCTGAGCCTTTCATGCACAAAGCAGGTGTAACTGAATATTGGCACTGCAGTTATCGAATGCTAGAAATACATTTCCGATAAAATAATTATGTGTTATCATTTTATACAGAATGGAAAAGACAGTGAAGAACATTTTATTGAGCCACAACCTTTTTTCTTTTCCTACTAGAATTAGTTGGTTTGGATTAATATAATTCAACATTTTAGGCCAGATAATAATTGGTATGTAGGTATGCTACTGCATTTAAACATATATATATATACATAAATATATATACATACC
>NW_017306298.1:1925817-1933201 GCF_000935625.1 Nanorana parkeri
ATATAGGGATCCCAGCCCTACTATTCCTGAGCCTTTCATGCACAAAGCAGGTGTAACTGAATATTGGCACTGCAGTTATCGAATGCTAGAAATACATTTCCGATAAAATAATTATGTGTTATCATTTTATACAGAATGGAAAAGACAGTGAAGAACATTTTATTGAGCCACAACCTTTTTTCTTTTCCTACTAGAATTAGTTGGTTTGGATTAATATAATTCAACATTTTAGGCCAGATAATAATTGGTATGTAGGTATGCTACTGCATTTAAACATATATATATATACATAAATATATATACATACCAAAAAAAACGATTTATTTTTTTGGGGGTGGGGGAGGCCGGTTAAGCCTAATACAAGCCTAATACAAGCGCCGTAGATGTGTCGGAGAAGCGGCGTAGGTGAATGGGCTCGGTGCGGGATTCTGGCGCAGCAGGCTTCGTGCATTGGCGTAGCGCACGTTGAGCCCTCCAGGTGCGAGCTCTGTGGTCAGTAATCAATGAGCGCTGTAATAAAAGATTGTGGCGGAGTCAATTTGCTGGTCAATTAAGCAGGTCCTGCCATTTGGAAGCCTCTGCATTGATTTAATATCCAGCCGGGAGATTATAGGCAGCCTTTTGTTAATTGGCAAACACCTTGACCTCCGTTTCCTCGCATTCATAAGCTGTGCAAGGTTACCGGACCAAAAATAGAGGACGTGGAGCGCCTATTGTAGTCGAGCTATATCCTCTTCTTTCTGCCGGCAGACAGCTCTGCTCTTATCCTGATCCTCCACACCACCGGATCCTTTATTACCGCTTTTTCAGGTTAAAGGAAACCTGTCATGTGAAAAACCTGACCTATCCTTGAGAAAATTCTTCGTTCATGGCAGTCATGCTCACCCCCCGGCTGCAATACCTTCTAGGTCACTGATCCAAAGCAAGCATGCAGCCAGTGAAGTCACAGCTGGGCCAGGGTTGGTGATTCACAATGATCGTGCCAGTAACCAGTGGCGTCTCAAGGGGGGTGTGGGGGGTGCGGCCCGCACCCGGGTGACACCATTGCAGGGGTGACTGACAGTAATTTTGGTGTCACCCTCTAAAAAGTCGGGCACTCGGTCATGGACCGAGAGCCCGACAGTGTCAGGAGAGAGGAGGGGACCCGGCAGCATACTTCATCCCGCTGGGTGAACGTCCCTTCCTCTCTCTACTGGCGTCCATAAACAAGATGGCCGATCGGCAGGCGTCAATCAGATGGCCGCGCATGCACGCGCGAGGTGACATCACATGCATGCGTGATAATGACACAGCAGGGTGTCACCCGGTCTGGAGATCGGGTAACACCCGGCCTCGGGACGTCCCTGCCAGTAACACACTTCCTGTCCTAGGGTGGCAACGCTCACTTACTGTATCTATGAAAGAGCAGTGTTGTCACCCTAAGGCCCCTTTCAGACAGGTCCGCCTGTCAGTTTTTTTAGGTGGATCCGATCAGTTGCCTGATGTCTATGGGCAGCCGGATCTAAACGCACGGGTGTCCCATGTCGGTCTATGGCTCCTAATAGACAGACATGGGGGTCCAGTCATTTCACTTTTCCTCCATCAAACTGGAAGGACAAACATGTCACAGCGGTGACATCTGCTCCGTACACTCCAATCAGAGAGGGATCTGTGCACGGATCCCCTCCTGATCAGATAGTGTGAAAGGGGCCCAAAATTACCTCCCTCTTTCCTGCTCTGCGTAGGTGTACTGTAGTCCCCAGAGAGTGCTGGATACAAAAGTAACCGACGACAGTGAAGAACGGGCCGGGATCACAGAAAGTTATCAGCTGACAAGGTTTTTGGCAGGATCAACGAGTATTATTTTGCACTTATATATCAGATATAACACTCAATTGAATATTTAACAGACCAAAAAGAGTGAATCACACTGACACTGTCCTAATATGGCCATGTGGCTATATAGGATCAGTGATGTCACCAGCATATCACCCCTTTGTTTACATACAACTGTGGGGCAAGTAATGCCCCGGCTGCAGCTGATTGGGCCAGCACTGACATTTTTCTTCTGGGTTCAGATGACCTTAGGTTTGGTCTAAACTCAAGCTCATCCCTAATCAGGAGAGGCTGCAGGACCCTTTTTGGAGCGGATTTTGCCCCGATTCTAGTTTGCTCAATGCAAGCATTTGCGCGATATCGAATCGCGCAGTGTGAATGGGGCCTTAAACTGTCACACCTCAGCTCAATAGATCGGGATGTGAGCGAACACATAACGTCGCTCGCTCACTTCACGATCATCTGTCAGTCACGGCTCCCTGCACGGATTCCCCTCCCTACCTCTCCGATCCTCCAGCGCTGATTGGAGGAACGGACAGGGGAGGGGGCGGGTACAGCTGGCTCTGCCTCTAGATAGGCAGGGCCACCTGGCACGCACGCAGCTGGGTGGATCTCAACAGCATTGTCAGGATCCATCCCAACTGCAGCGGTCTCAGTATACCTATATACTGAGCTTTGGGTCACAGGAGGACGCTAGTATATGTCCTCCCGTGACCCTTAAGAGAACTATGGGGAAAAACACTTACCATATAGTTCTCTTTTAAGTACCTTAGAGAGTATTTTCATTTCAGCCAAATTAGGATAACAGCTACTTTAGATTTGTTACATGTTCCCATTCACACAGCCTAATTTAAAAATGGCTGCTTACCTTCTACTTACTGTTAGAAAGTATTCATCTACCAAAAAAGTAGTTGATGCTCGGAACAGACCTCCAGCAGAGGCAGTGAGTCAGTCAACAGTAAGTGAATTTAAATTTAGACTTGGTACCAACATGGATCTATACTCAGAAAAAAAGGTTAAAAAAATGTAAAAAAGGCGCAGAGTCATGGGGCCACTTGGTCTTTTTTCTGCCATCACCCGTCTATGTTTCTAAGTGCATGCTTGGTCATGTCGTTTCACAAAAGAGAGTTGAAAGCAGGTTAGCTGCCACTGGCAGGCTTTTATCAGTTCGGAAGTGTATTGATGGCTGTGTGTTTCCTTTCAAATCTGATGCCACACTTCCAAGAAAAATCCCGGTATAAATCTTCAAGGCTCCCCCAGCAATGTCTGTTCACACTGATAAGTCAACATAGAGGAGATCTGTCTCCTTTCAGGTCGGTCATTTGGAAGTGAGGGATTTCAGCACAGAGTGACGTAGCTCCATGACATACATGTGACCTGTAGTTGGGGGTCTCCAGATTAGCTGTATCATTTTAAAGCTGAACTCTAAGGGAAATTGAAATTTGTAGTATCTCTATAGCAAAAACTTGTTTTAGTTCTAGACAGAGTTGGGAATGGTAAAAAATAAAAACCCCTGGTAGCCTTTTTTCTTGCCCTGTCCCATTGGGGTAGATGTACCTTTCACTTCCTGTTCTATAGATACAAAAGTGAGGGACATTCCCTATTGGAACACGTGGAAGATTTCCTGTTTTGGTGAGAACCTACATTTTTGGATTTTCCCTCATTTTCTGTTTCAATGGTAGTGGTCACCAGAACAAATAGAGAGGATGAGTTTCTCCAATGAGGATAAAGATACCAAACAAAACCTGGCTATGGTGGATTGCAGGGACCTGAATAATGTGACTATGTCACTAGAACAAAAACTTAAATATTACTGCTTCCTGTAAAAAAAATACTTACCTTACCTGTCCCTCTGCTTGTGCTTTGGGTCTTTGCTTTTATGAAGAGCTACAGTGGCTGCTAAATCTTTAACAACCAACACTTCCATGTGTGTTGAATGTATGATCCCTAAGTGAGCACTGTGATGCAATCCACCAGCCCATATGACCCTATCGTGTCTTCTAGTGATGTGGAAGGCGGCAAATGAAATGTTACAGCGCAATCAGCTGCAGGTTAAATCATAGAGCGTAATTAGCAGCAGATGGAATCATAGAGGCAATCAGTGGCAGATAGGATCATAGAGCGCATAGAGCGCATAGAGCGCAATTGGTGGCAGATGAAATCTTAGAGCACAATCAGTGGCAGATAGTATCATTGAGTGCAATTAGCAGCAGATGAAATCATAGTGCACAATTAGTTGCAGATGGAATGACAGAGACAATCAGCGGCAGATAGAATCATAAAGCGCAATCAGTGGCAGATGGAATCATAGAGTGCAATCAGTGGCAGATGAAATCATACAGCATAATGAGCAGCAGATGGAATCTTAGAGAACAATCAGCGGCAGATGGAATTTATAAAGCTCAATCAGCGGCAGATGGAATAATAGAGGCAATCAGCGACAGATTAAATCATATAGCACAATCAGCGGCAGATGGAATCATAGAGTGCAATCTGTGGCAGATGGAATCATAAAGTGCAATCAGCGGCAGATGGAATCATAAAGTGCAATCAGCAGCAGATGGAATCATAGAGGCAATCAGCAGCAGATAGAATAATAGAGTGCAATCAGTGGCAGATGGAATCATAGAGGCAATCAGCGGCAGATGGACTCATAGAGGCAATCAGTGGCAGATGGACTCAAAGAGGCAATCAGCGGCAGATGGAATCATAGAGGCAATCAGCGGCAGATGGACTCATAGAGGCAATCAGTTGCAGATGGAATCACAGAGCACAGTTAGCTGCAGATTAAGTAATTATGGAAAGGAGGAATTCACACTATGAAGATAAGGGTTGCTAGTACAATGTCTGTGCGGCTGAATAACAATTTCTGTGGCTTTAATTGGACTTGAATATTTTTTGGTTAATTTCTTTGTCACTGACTGCGGACGCGGGACGGACTTTCATAGAAATGTGGCATTACAACCTCTAAAAGTGTTTAATCCATAAACAGACGGGTTCCAACTAACCAGAAAGTGCAAAGCAAAAGAGTACTCATTCCTAGCGTGGAGCTCTGTAAATCCATTTTCACACCATTAGGATAAAAATTCTAGTGGAACCCAGTCCAGGCTCTTGTATTATGAACCTGAGTTTCATATATTACTTTGGGATCAGAAGGAGTGTGCGTGTAGGGAGGGATTCTCCCTCTGCCCTCCGCTTTAAACTTTGGCATATTGTCATCGACATCTTAAGAACGCCGAGTTGGATGCTGCTAGGCCCACACCACCAGGGGATTTGAATGGCTTTCTGTCTGTCTATATTGTGCTTCCTCTGTAACCTTAAAAGCAATGTACAACTGTAAAAACAGGCAGCAGACCAGTTATCTGTCAGGCCTGCAGAGGAACTCGGCGCAGTAATAAATAGTGCCTTTGACCTCCCAGTGGCCCCTGCTAGTACCAAACTATGCACATACTCCATCCTACAGTCAGTGTTATTGGTCTGAGAATTCCAGCTTGTATCAGAAAGAAAAATGAACGTGGATTATTAGAGGCACGGAGTTCATTATCAAACTCTACGTGGTACTGACTTTGGAGCTTCTGCTATTTATATATCTTTAGGGGAAAGTACGGACTTGTGTCCAGCTAATTGTAAATAATCTTAGAAATTTGTAATGATAATACCTTTACATTTTGTTATATATACAGTATATATATATATGTATATATACACATTGATATATAAGTACTTCCTGCTTGGCGGTACGGCACAGCCATAGTGAATTACTGCTTCTCCAAATGCAAAGATGGAAGCTTGAAGATCTAGGGTTAGTTCACAAAGCCAACATACTAGATTAGGGAAACCCATTTTCAAAGAAAGTGACATTTATGTTTTAGTAAAGTCCAATGAGATTTTAACATTACAGTCATATGTCTATAAATAAGGTCTAAAGTAAAGATACTTCTCCTTGTGTTTAAGCTTTGTGAATTCAGTTCTCAAACTCACAAAACTAGTACAACTAAAAAGGGATCCTTGTTTAATAACATTTTTTCTACTTGAGAGCCAATGAGATTTGAAAATTACAGTCATGTGGCTGAAAGTACAGTTTCTTTATCCTTCTGCAAAAAGTTTTGTGAGTTGAGCCTAATGTATGTTAAATAAAATGGTTGTTATCTGAAGTCATAGGGCCCCGTTGATTATTTTTGCACATCAGACTTCCACGCCGATATGAGCCTTGTACACTGATCAATTATAATTTGTATAGTCCATGTGCAGAATGAAGGCAGCTTTTAGGAATATTAGAAACTCTTTGGATAGGGGAGGGGAATTAAAGCAACAGTGTAAATACTGATCGACCATTTGTTCTTAAAGAGCAGCCAGTCACTGAAAAAAAACTGCAAACACTCATAACTGAAAAACAAAAGTGCTGATATGAGTTCACCCTATCGGGCTTACTCAATAATTACTGTGCAAAGAGCACCGAGGATGTGCCAAGTCCCTTAATCCATAGCAATCAATCAAAGAGCTTCTCATTAATGGCCCACTATATTCTACTGACATACGCATTTTGCAACAAATCTTGCACATTGCCACCTGTGCTTCTTCCCCTTTGAAATATATAACATTTAAATCAATTCCATTTTAGAAGGAGGTATATTATTTCCTGTTTTCAGTTCTATTATATGATTTGATTAATCGTTCTCTTTTTTATCTCTTTACTTCCTATTTCTTATCTTTCTATCACCTAACTAATAATGGCCATGTGTTAGGTTTGGTATAAGTAACAGAGTCAGCGGATGGGATAAAAGCCAACTGGAAAAGGAGAGGGGGCAACCCCCTCAACTATTATCCATGGGTACCCTTTAGTGCACTTCCCATCTCCATGAACGTGAAGGGCAGAGTGAACAATCAGGTTTGCAAAATTATGGTTCCTGCCAAGGGAGGATCAGTGAAGGATATGATGTAAGAGATAGAGATAAAAGTCACATAAGGAATGGGAAGATGAGTAGGCGGTTATCAATGGATTGGGGGCTGGAAAACAGAGGTAGGAAATGGAAAAGGGAAGCGGAAAGTGAAAGCAGCTGCCTGCACAACTGCGTCATCCATTCACAGATCTAGTCACATGGCTCTGTTAATGGAATAATATAGGTCCAGTCTTCTACCATGGCAGGGGGACCCGGAGTTCTCAATGAAGCACAAGTCACCACACTTGATTACTTTCGCCAGCCAATAACTGAATGTCCTTATCTTGATATGTACCTGGGGCTGGAGTAACATTATGCAGAAGTCTGTGCATTATACTCACGATCCATTGTTCAAGGTTACAATGCTTTACCAGCTCCAATGCAAAAAATTAATAAATGCAGATTTTTTGCTATTCATTTATTTTATTTATTTTATTGGACTATGCCTTTAAGCCATCATCTGGCTCAGTCTGACTTGCCCAGGTCTGTGACAGGTTTACTTTAAGATTAGCACAGAATTTTTAACATTGTCAGAGTCATGGCTGGGGTCCGATGAATGATGCTTTTTCATGTGGGTATACTATTATCAGCTGGGCGCTTTGATGTTCTTTTTTTTTTTTTTCTCGAGG